>NW_024726259.1:0-12819 GCF_018991925.1 Homarus americanus
CTGCCAATTACGAGATGTCCACGTCTTCTCCCGACCACAGCTTGGTCATGTCTACAGCTTGGCCATGTTTACAGTTTCATGTCTACAGCTTGGCCATGATTACAGCGTCATGCCTACAGTTTGGCCATGTTTACAGCGTCATGTCTACAGCTTGGCCATATCTACAGCTTGGCCATATCTACACAGCTTAGCCATGTTCACAGCGTCATGTCTACAGCTTGGCCATGTTCACAGCGCCTTGTCCATAGCTTGGCCATGTTCACAACCTGACCACATCTACAGCTTGGGCAAGTCCACAACCTTTCCACGTCCACAACACGGCCATATCATAGCTTGGCCATATCATAGCTTGGTCATGTCTAGATCTTGGCCATATCCACAACCTAACCAAGTCCACAACTTGGCTATGTGTACAGCTTGGCCATGTCCACAACCTGACCAACTCCATAGCTTAGTCATGTCCACAACTTAGCCATATCTACAGCCTGGTCATATCTATAATCTGGCCATGTACACAACCTGACCACGTTTGCAGCTTGGCCATGTCGCCAATTAAGTCTGGCCATATGAAGAGACTGGCTGTGACTTCAGGCTGACAATGATCACATAATATGGCTACAGTTTAGCTTCAGGTGTACATATATATTAGCCTTATTTATAGCTGCAACTTGTTTATAGCTTCGCCTTATCTATAGCTATACTTTATAGCTTCACCGTAATAGCTTCACCGTATTAATAGTTTCATCGTATTTATAGCCTTACCGTATTAACAGTTTCTGCATATTTAAAGCTTCACCGAATTTATAGCTTCACCGTATTTATAGCTTCACCATATTTATAGCTTCACCATACTTATAGCTTCATATTATTTATAGCTTCACCATATTTATAGCTTCACCATATTTATAGCTTCACATTATTTATAGCCTCATATTTATAGCTTCACTGTATTCATAGCACCTTATTTATAGCTTCACCATATTTATAGTTTCACCTTATTTATAGCTTCACCGTATTTATAGCTTCACCTTATTTATAGCTTCCCCATATTTATAGCTTCACCGTATTTATAGCTTCACTGTATTCATAGCTACCATATTCATAGCTTCACCACATTTGTCGTTTTTAGAGTGTACACAGGCTGCCTGGGTCTATAATTAATCTGGCCGTATACACAACCCTCCCTACTAACTATAATCTGGCCGTATACACAACCCTCCCTACTAACTATAATCTGGCCATATACACAACCCTCCCTACTAACTATAATCTGGCCGTATACACAACCCTCCCTACTAACTATAATCTGGCCGTATACACAACCCTCCCTACTAGCTATAATCTGACCGTATACACAACCCTCCCTACTAACTATAATCTGACCGTATACACAACCCTCCTTACTAACTATAATCTGACCGTATACACAACCCTCCCTACTAACTATAATCTGGCCGTATACACAACCCTCCTTACTAACTATGATCTGGCCATGTAACCTCCTTACTAACTATAATCTGTTCATACACAACCCTCCTACTAACTATAAATCTGGCCCGTATACACAACCACTCCCCTCTTTTCTTATAATCTGGCCCGTATACACAACCCTCTAACTATAATCTGACGCGTACACAACCCTCCCTACTAACTATAATCTGACCGTATACACAACCCTCCCTACTAACTATAATCTAACCGTATACACAACCCTCCCTACTAACTATAATCTAACCGTATACACAACCCTCCCTACTAACTATAATCTAACCGTATACACAACCCTCCCTACTAACTATAATCTGACCGTATACACAACCCTCCCTACTAACTATAATCTAACCGTATACACAACCCTCCCTACTAACTATAATCTGACCCGTATACACAGCCACTCCTACTAACTATAATCTGGCCATGCCATCCTCCCTCCCCTAGCTATAATCTGGCCCGTATACACAACCTCCTTACTAACCTCAATCTGGCCGTATACACAACCCTCTCTATGCTATAATCTGACCGTATACACCAACCTCCTACTAACTATAATCTGTGTGTATACATCACTCTCCCCCTAGCTATAATCTGGCCGTATACACAACCCTCCTATACTCGTCTGTGTATACATCCTCCTCCCCTTAGCTATAATCTGTGTCACACAACCCTCCTTACTAACATAATCTGGCCGTATACACAGCCCTCCTACTAACTATAATCTGGCCGTATACACAACCCTCCCTACTAACTATAATCTGGCCGTATACACAACCCTCCTTACTAACTATAATCTGACCGTATACACAACCCTCCCTACTAATTATAATCTGGCCGTATATACAACCCTCCCTACTAACTATAATCTGGCCGTACCACATCTCAGTCCACACCGCCATACCTAAAATTCTACAGCATTATCCAATTGTCAGTAGAGGTGATTATTATATGCCGTGACGGTATTGTATTTTGCTTAACGGCTGCAGTAGTTAAGATGCTTATGTTTGTAAAATGAACCTAACCTAACCCCACCAGAGGTATTGTTAAGGGTGAAATAAACTATGGGGGTCTAATCTTCATGTGATCCCTTAACACCATATAGCTTGCTCTCTTTTCCTGACATAGATTTTATAGTACCCAGATTTCATTGTTTGCCAGATAGTGTTGGTGGTGATGTTATCCTTGGATCGTAATAGCAGAGTACTGTATTTGCTTTGTGGGTACAGTACTGATGACTGTATTCGTATACCTCAACCAAGTGATACTTTGTACCCTTCAACACGTAACAAACCCTCTAGCTTCAGTATTACCTCCCTATTCCCCTTCCCTATTCCCCCTTCCTATTCTCCCTTCCTATTCCCCCTCCCTATTCTCCCTTCCTATTCCCCCTTCCTAGCATAGATTTGGTATGTAAATTTGCCTACTATAACCAGGTGCTATTGTAAAGATATTATCAACTGTAGCATGTAAGGTGATTACATGATAAGATAGCATAAAACACACACACACACACAGCTGTTACACAAAAAAATTAACAGGTAGGAACAGGTAAGATAAACACTTCGTCAGGAGGAGGAACGCAGCAATCATCCCATGCAGCCGTACAGGTGATGGCGTAGTGTGGAGAGAGATATAGGACATGGCAACCTGCAGGGGACACCAGAAGATTACAGCGTGTGTGTGTGTGTGTGTGTGTGTGTGTGTGTGTGTGTGTAAATAATAATGATAATAATAATTAACGGTTTATTGGAGAAGTTCTACAGCCCGAAGACTGAAAATATATATTGGACAAAAATGACTTATTACATACAAAGACATGGGGTGGGTGGGTCGTTTAACAAAAGCTTTCATTATTGAAAGGAGAAGGAATAATGATTGAACATACAAATTATTATAGTTTACAGTTGATGGCCCGGGCCTGGACTGGTCATGGAGACACCAGGTGGTGTGGGGTTCACGTGGTGTAGTAACTCGTCCTCGGGTGTTGATATGAAAGACCTCACGTGTATGTGTGCGTATAGATTTATTCGTTTTGTTTATCATAGATTGCAAACATAACTAATTTTATGGTCCTTTCGTTCCCTCTCTATAGATTTTCATAATTTTGTTTGGTCTTTATTATTATTATTATTGTTTTTATCTTTTTTTTTTGGGGGGGGGAGGTGTTATTCTCTCTCTCTCTCTCTCTCTCTCTCATCCAGATATGTATATTTGACTGAAATACTTTTAATCTCTTCATGAACTTTTATTACAATACTGTAATTATAACTTGAACGTCGTATTAGAGGTTTACTTTATAAAGTAACTTATCAGAAGGAGAGAAATGACTGCACTGGACAATCCCTCGAGTGACGTCTCAGATTCCTAGTTAAATCTCATACATTGTCTTCTCTTACGGCAACTTCCAGTATGTATACAGTCAGGGTCAAAAGTTCGTTCCATCCCATTATGAAGCAGCATCGACCCCAAATGAGACAAAACAGTCAGTTCGGAGACTCATTCTCGCGACTCGGTTTCACCACAGGAGCGAACTTTTATCCATGACTGTATTTTATTCATTTTTATTTTTTGATGAGAATAAAATCTTGGCGTACTATTTGCATGTTTTAGCATTTATTTATTTATTTATTTATTTATTTATTTATTTTGGGGTGGGGTGGGGGGGTGTATGAAGGTTTGTCATTAATTCTGGACTTAAACCTTATGATGGGAGTGCTTAAGAAAAGTATGTTACCTCAGTAGTTTTTTTTCTTTTGATAATTGCAGAATGTAAACACCATCATTTGAGAGCCGCTTCAGCGCTTAATGCATTGAGTGACGTCATCAGCCACTCGAGTTTGTCAAAAATTTAACCCCTTGAGTACTATGACTTAACCCTTTGAGTACGATCACTTAACCCTTTGAGTATGATCACTTAACCCCTGAGTACTATAACTTGACCTCTTCAATACACTGACTTAACCCCTTGAATATTTGCCCTCCTCCTAGTCACAGGCCTGGCATTTGACATTATTAGGGACCTGCCACTCTTTGCCATAAACAGATAAAATGTACCGGGAACTTTCCCCCCACACACTCATCATTCTCTCACTTTATGTAACTTGACAAAACCTATGACCCTTCAGGCTTTTACGCCCTTAATGTACAAGTCATAAAGGCAAGTATGAACTTTTCATACTTCCCTGTTGGGCGCTGTAAACGCTTCTGCGCTTCACCTTGCACAGGATGTAAGGGGGTGCCCAATAAACTAGCCCCGTCGGGGGCAAATCTGAATCTGAATCTTGAATATTTGAGGAATAAGTCGTCATACTCAAGCGGTTAAGTCATCGTACTCGTGTCGTTAAATCATCATACTCGTGTCGTTAAATCATCATACTCGTGTCGTTAAATCATCATACTCGTGTCGTTAACTCATCATACTCGTGTCGTTAAATCATCATACTCGTTTCGTTAAATCATCATACTCGTGTCGTTAAATCATCATACTCGTGTCGTTAAATCATCATACTCGTGTCGTTAAATCATCATACTCGTGTCGTTAAATCATCATACTCGTGTCGTTAAGTCATCGTACTCGTGTCGTTAAATCATCGTACTCGTGTCGTTAAATCATCATACTCGTGTCGTTAAATCACCATACTCATATATTTAACTCATCGTCATTCAAGGTGTTGAGTCATAGTACTTATGGGTTAAGTCTTCGTACTCAAGGGGTTGATGACGTCACAACAGTCATTAAGCGCTGAAGCGGCTTTCAAGGTTTGGTTAGGTTAGGTTAGGTTAGGTTTGGTTTGGTTTGGTTTGGTTTGGTTAGTTTAGGTTAGGTTAGGTTAGAATTACACAGAACATTATGTAATTTGCTGATGTTTTAAGCTATTGGACTTTGATTGGACTTTATTATATATAAGTGGTTAACAGTTATTTGTTTCACACAGTTATCTGGATTCTGGTAAGGCCTTTCTTTAAAGTGGTATCAACAGATGTCTTTGAGCTGGTTTTTATCCCTGAGTGTGTGTCCTTTAGAGGCACAGACGAACTTGTTGGTTGGTTGTGCTCGCTGGACGACAGGTGGAAGGCTGCCGGTCACACCTGCACCAGCTCACATACTCAACCTGTAGAAGAAGTAATTGTCTTGTTGTTCTAAAGTGGATGTTTGATGTTTTTCAGATGTTTATAGTAGGAGTCACAGATGGTGTAAACAGAGTAACGATCAGTACAACAACAGATTTACCAAAGTGTACTATTTATACACACAAAATACATATGTAAACATGTATTTTGTTAACATGTATTTTATTACTGTGATTTCTTCTGAGATATCATAACAGTGATAAAGACCGCTTAATATTCCTGATGTTGGGATAATTGTTTGCCTTATGCGTACGGATGTTACTGCTGTCTACACACACACACACACACACACACACACACACACACACACACACACACACACACACACACACCATATTAACAAACGTGTATATACTGTACATGGCGCGTCTTCACGATACTGTATATAGACAGGTAGCATCAAGTGTTGTGTTGCGCAGCGGAGACGACTGAGGGGTCACACGGGTCCCAGTTTTAGGTCCTGATTATAAAAGGACTTCATCATTACTGAGACACAGAGACAGTTAGAGTGAGAGATCGCCCCTTAATCATTATTTTTCGAGTGGTTTGTTGAAGAGGGTCTGTTTTTTTTTAGTTTTTATGTTTGTTTGATTGTTTTATGTATGTTTGTTTGTTTTATTGTTTGTTTGTTTTATGTATATTTGTTTGTTTTATTGTTTGTTTGTTTGTTTGTTATATTTTGTTTGTTTGTTTGTTGTTTGCTTCATTTGTTTTATTCTTCGTTTGTTCGTTTTATTGTTTGTTTGTTTGATTGTTTGTTTGTTTGTTTTATTGTTTGTTGGTATGTTTGTTTGTTTGTTTTATTGTTCTTATGTTTGTTTTATTGTTTGTTTTTTAACATGATGTTTTTTGTGGTGTCATTATTGTTTGTGTTGTGTTGTTGCTTGCTTGTTTGTTTGTGATGTGTTGTTTGTTTCTGGTTGGTGTGAGAGAGAGAGAGAGAGAGAGAGAGAGAGAGAGAGAGAGAGTATCAACACAATTTCCATACCATATACTTACCAACAACTTTGTCATAACGTAACAGTGACCCAGGGACTCTCTCTCTCTCTCTCTCTCTCTCTCTCTCATGATAAAAAACTGATCGACTTGTACCTGTGGTTCTTGTTTGTGTTTTAATTGTTAATTTAATACAACTTTTTATCTTATTTCTAATTTCTACTGTTGTTCGACCCACATGTTGTATTGTTAATAATACTAATACTAATACGGTAACAATAATAATAAAAATAATGATAATAATAATAATTGAGACGATAATTATTAAAATATGGAGGCAGGAGGAGGAAGAGGGAAGGAATGATGATAGTTGAGAAGATGACAATAGTAGTGATAATGCTGGTTGTGTTAGTGATGGTAATATTATACACGTAACAATAATGGTTGCCTTTCGTGTACGAGGATGGCCGGCTCTAGAGCAACCTAGGCGTGAATTTGTTTAAAGGTGTTAGAATCTGTCGCCAACACCACAACCACACCCTAAGTTAACGAGTTGTATGACCCAGTTTCAATGAATAGTCCGAGAAGACCGGACAACTCGGCAACTGCACTGGCTAACCATTATTCCAGAATAAGATCCGCAAATCGATTAACATCCAGGTTCCCATTTACTGGTAAATAGAAAGCCAAATGACGTAAAAAAAAATGCTCATAGTTTCACTCTGTCCGGGAATCGAACAGGGGTCCACTCGCTTGCAAGGCGAGCATGCTAACTATTACACCACAGGTTGCCAAAATCACGTTTAGTAAAAAAATTTTTTTTTTTTTTTCGTGCTGGTCAAGCCCCGACCAGAGGTTAGCTAGACCCCCGGACAACTCTTTCGGAGCTTGACCAGCACGTGGTATTGGTATTATTATCTCGACTTGATTATATGATTCAAATTCACTTGTGAATTTTTCAATGTTTTGTTTTGTATAATATTTACTTATTCTAAGCTAAATGTTAACAAATAAATGACTTAAATAATACGAAAACAAACAAATAAAAGCGAACCCTACCTAATATGTACTGTATGTTACACTAAATAGGGATAATTGGCCATTAGTGATAACTTCTATGTATTTATATTTTCTAGAAGCTTTTGACTGGCCATAAACGATCCTGTAGATCATAAATATACATATAAATGAATACCTTCATGCATAATGTAACCTGACCAGACCTAACCTAACTTAACCTAATGTAGCCTAACCTAACCTAACGTAACCTAACGTAACCTAACGTAATCTAACGTAATCTAGCGTTGTTGTTGTTGTTGTTGTTGTTGTTGTTGTTTTTGTTGTTGGCCTCCGCCTCCTCTGCTTTATATCATCATCAACTAAATTAAAATTCAAACGCCTTAACCTTACACACTGTGACCCTGGGTTGGAGAGGGGGGATGGGGGAGGGCGGGGGAAGACTCACCTAAATCACCCAGCAGGCGCTTTGTGACACCCAACTCGTGACCTTTGGGTGGGGGCAGTTCTCTCGCCAGATCTAGACCAGTGGGCAGTGTTAATCCCCAAAGGTCACCGAGGCAGGAGTGACCTTTGGGAAGTTTTGGGATTATAAATAGTGTTGTAGGAGGTGGTGGTGGAGGTGGTAGGTTAGTGAAGTCCTTGGTGGTGGTGGTTTGTTGAAGAGGGTCTGTTTTTTTTGTTTTTTTGTTTGTTTGATTGTTTTTATGTGTGTTTGTTTGTTTTATTGTTTGTTTGTTTGTGTTTTTGTTTTATTTATTGTTTGTCTGTTATATTTTGTTTGTTTGTTTGTTGTTTGTTTGTTTTGTTTTATTCTTCGTTTGTTCGTTTTATTGTTTGTTTTATTGTTTGTTTGTTTGATTTTTGTTTGTTGGTATGTTTGTTTGTTTGTTTTATTGTTCTTATGTTTGTTTTATTGTTTGTTTTTTAAAATGATGTTTTTTGTGGTGTCATTATTGTTTGTGTTGTGTTGTTGCTTGCTTGTTTGTTTGTGATATGTTGTTTGTTTGTGGTTGGTGTGTGTGTGAGAGAGAGAGAGAGACACAGAGAGAGAGAGAGAGAGAGAGAGAGAGTATCAATACAGTTTCCATACCATATATTTCCCAACAACTTTGTCATAACGTAACAGTGAGCCAGGGACTCTCTCTCTCTCTCTCTCTCTCTCTCTTCTCTCTCTCATGATAAAAAACTGATCGACTTGTACCTGTGGTTCTTGTTTGTGTTTTAATTGTTAATTTAATACAACTTTTTATCTTATTTCTAATTTCTACTGTTGTTCCAGCCACATGTTGTATTGTTAATAATAATAATAATAATAATAATAATAATAATAATAATAATACGGTAATAATAATTATAAAAATAATGATGATAATAATAATAATTGAGATGATAATTATTAAAATATGGAGGCAGGAGGAGGAAGAGGGAAGGAATGATGATAGTTGAGAAGATGACAATAGTAGTGATAATGCTGGTTGTGGTAGTGATGGTAATATTATACACGTAACAATAATGGTTGCCCTTCGTGTACGAGGATGGCCGGCTCTAGAGCAACCTAGGCGTGAATTTGTTTAAGGTGTTAGAATCTGTCGCCAACACCACAACCACACCCTAAGTTAACGAGTTGTATGACCCAGTTTCAATGAATAGTCCGAGAAGACCGGACAAGTCGGCAACTGCACTGGCTAACCATTATTCCAGAATAAGATCCGCAAATCGATTAACATCCAGCTTCCCATTTACTGGTAAATAGAAAGCCAAATGACGTAAAAAAAATGCTCATAGTTTCACTCTGTCCGGGAATCGAACAGGGGTCCACTCCCTTGCAAGGCGAGCATGCTGACTATTACACCACAGGTTGCCAAAATCACGTTTAGTAAAAAAATTTTTTTTTTTTTCGTGCTGGTCAAGCCCCGACCAGAGGTTAGCTAGACCCCCGGACAACTCTTTCGGAGCTTGACCAGCACGTGGTATTGGTATTATTATCTCGACTTGATTATATGATTCAAATTCACTTGTGAGTTTTTCAATGTTTTGTTTTGTATAATATTTACTTATTCTAAGCTAAATGTTAACAAATAAATGACTTAAATAATACGAAAACAAACAAATAAAAGCGGAACTCCACCTAATATATACTGTATGTTACACTAAATAGGGATAATTGGCCATTAGTGATAACTTCTATGTATTTCTCTTTTCTGGAAGCTTTTGACTGGCCATAAACGATCCTGTAGATCATAAATATACATATAAATGAATACCTTCATGCATAATGTAACCTGACCAGACCTAACCTAACTTAACCTAATGTAGCATAACCTAACCTAACGTAACCTATCGTAACCTAACGTAATCTAACGTAATCTAACGTAATCTAGCCTTGGTATTTATTTGTTGTTGTTGTTGTTGTTGTTGGCCTCCGCCTCCTCTGCTTTATATCATCATCAACTAAATTAAAATTCAAACGCCTTAACCTTACACACTGTGACCCTGGGTTGGAGAGGGGGGATGGGGGAGGGCAGGGGAAGACTCACCTAAATCACCCAGCAGGCGCTTTGTTACACCCAACAAGTGCGTGGGGGCAGTTTTCTCGCCAGATCTAGACCAGTGGGCAGTGTTAACCCCCAAAGGTCACCGAGGCAGGAGTGACCTTTGGGAAGTTTTGGGATTATAAATAGTGTTGTAGGAGGTGGTGGTGAAGGTGGTAGGTTAGTGAAGTCCTTGGTGGTGGTGGTTTGTTGAAGAGGGTCTGGTTTTTTTTTAGTTTTTATGTTTGTTTGATTGTTTTATGTATGTTTGTTTGTTTTATTGTTTGTTTGTTTGTTTGTTTGTTTTATTTATTGTTTGTCTGTTATATTTTGTTTGTTTGTTTGTTGTTTGTTTCTTTTCTTTGATTCTTCGTTTGTTCGTTTTATTGTTTGTTTGTTTGATTGTTTGTTTGTTTTATTGTTTGTTGGTATGTTTGTTTGTTTGTTTTATTGTTCTTATGTTTGTTTTATTGTTTGTTATTAGAATGATGTTTTTTGTGGTGTCATTATTGTTTGTGTTGTGTTGTTGCCTGCTTGTTTGTTTGTGATGTGTTGTTTGTGTGTGGTTGGTGTGTGTGTGAGAGAGAGAGAGAGACACAGAGAGAGAGAGAGAGAGAGAGAGAGAGAGAGAGAGAGAGAGTATCAACACAATTTCCATACCATATATTTACCAACAACTTTGTCATAACTTAACAGTGAGCCAGGGACTCTCTCTCTCTCTCTCTCTCTTTCTCTCCCATGATAAAAAACTGATCGACTTGTACCTGTGGTTGTTGTTTGTGTTTTAATTGTTAATTTAATACAACATTTTATCATTTCTAATTTCTACTGTTGTTCCAGCCACATGTTGTATTGTTAATAATAATAATAATAATAATAGTAATAATAATAATAATAATAATAATAATAATCATAATACGGTAATAATAATAATAAAAATAATGATGATTATAATAATAATTGAGACGATAATTATTAAAATATGGAGGCAGGAGGAGGAAGAGGGAAGGAATGATGATAGTTGAGAAGATGACAATAGTAGTGATAATGCTGGTTGTGGTAGTGATGGTAATATTATACATGTAACAATAATGGTTGCCCTTCGTGTACGAGGATGGCCGGCTCTAGAGCAACCTAGGCGTGAATTTGTTTAAGGTGTTAGAATCTGTCGCCAACACCACAACCACACCCTAAGTTAACGAGTTGTATGACCCAGTTTCAATGAATAGTCCGAGAAGACCGGACAACTCGGCAACTGCACTGGCTAACCATTATTCCAGAATAAGATCCGCAAATCGATTAACATCCAGGTTCCCATTTACTGGTAAATAGAAAGCCAAATGACGTAAAAAAAAATGCTCATAGTTTCACTCTGTCCGGGAATCGAACAGGGGTCCACTCGCTTGCAAGGCGAGCATGCTGACTATTACACCACAGGCTGCCAAAATCACGTTTAGTAAAAAATTTTTTTTTTTTTTTCGTGCTGGTCAAGCCCCGACCAGAGGTTAGCTAGACCCCCGGACAACTCTTTCGGAGCTTGACCAGCACGTGGTATTGGTATTATTATCTCGACTTGATTATATGTTACAAATTCACTTGTGAGTTTTCAATGTTTTGTTTTGTATAATATTTACTTATTCTAAGCTAAATGTTAACAAATAAATGACTTAAATAATACGAAAACAAACAAATAAAAGCGAACCCTACCTAATATGTACTGTATGTTACACTAAATAGGGATAATTGGCCATTAGTGATAACTTCTATGTATTTATATTTTCTAGAAGCTTTTGACTGGCCATAAACGATCCTGTAGATCATAAATATACATATAAATGAATACCTTCATGCATAATGTAACCTGACCAGACCTAACCTAACTTAACCTAATGTAGCATAACCTAACCTAACGTAACCTATCGTAACCTAACGTAATCTAACGTAATCTAGCCTTGTTGTTGTTGTTGTTGTTGTTGTTGTTGTTGTTGTTGTTGGCCTCCGCCTCCTCTGCTTTATATCATCATCAACTAAATTAAAATTCAAACGCCTTAACCTTACACACTGTGACCCTGGGTTGGGGAGGGGGGATGGGGGAGGGCGGGGGAAGACTCACCTAAATCACCCAGCAGGCGCTTTGTTACACCCAACAAGTGACCTTTGGGTGGGGGCAGTTCTCTCGCCAGATCTAGACCAGTGGGCAGTGTTAATCCCCAAAGGTCACCGAGGCAGGAGTGACCTTTGGGAAGTTTTGGGATTATAAATAGTGTTGTAGGAGGTGGTGGTGGAGGTGGTAGGTTAGTGAAGTCCTTGGTGGTGGTGGTTTGTTGAAGAGGTGTCTGTTTTTTTTGTTTTTTTGTTTGTTTGATTGTTTTTATGTGTGTTTGTTTGTTTTATTGTTTGTTTGTTTGTGTTTTTGTTTTATTTATTGTTTGTCTGTTATATTTTGTTTGTTTGTTTGTTGTTTGTTTGTTTTGTTTTATTCTTCGTTTGTTCGTTTTATTGTTTGTTTGATTGTTTGTTTGTTTGATTTTTGTTTGTTGGTATGTTTGTTTGTTTGTTTTATTGTTCTTTTGTTTGTTTTATTGTTTGTTTTTTAAAATGATGTTTTTTGTGGTGTCATTATTGTTTGTGTTGTGTTGTTGCTTGCTTGTTTGTTTGTGATATGTTGTTTGTTTGTGGTTGGTGTGTGTGTGAGAGAGAGAGAGAG
>NW_024726260.1:0-15803 GCF_018991925.1 Homarus americanus
AGTCACATAACGACTGACGAAGATAGGAAAGCGTATGTACGTTCCCATATAACACAGGGTTCCTATGCAGGCAGTCGTTTAAATGCGTTTGGTTTACAAAGCCCTGACTGAAAAGTTCAAGCGAACGCTAATTGGGATTTTTGGGGGTAGGTCATAGCTGGGCCAACTGCAATGGATCTTCAGATGGTTGGATCGCTGTATTCCAGGTATACGAAACGAAACACCTGTTGACGCTGTTGACATCGCGGGCGAGGTTCGCCAGGACATGCAAGCGACCTTCCGGTCATCAGGCTGGTACAACTCACGGGGTGATATGCCGCCGGCAAATGTGGAAACATTGATAGAACTAATAAGTTTTCTTCTTTCCGTCCGTGTTCCCATATATAGCCGGGCACAGGAAGTACAGTATGAACCACCCTTGGATATGGTGGAATACGCAAACAAGCTCTGTCCCCAGGCTACGGGCCCCTTACTGGCGCAACCCTCAGTGACGTCACCACAACCCCGGCCGTCACAGATGCCACAGATGCCTCACTCTCAGACTCCTTATGCGACACACTTAGCTTCGATCGCTCCTCCCCGCCTAACATATAAACAGAAAACATCGTTACGATGCGCACATTGTAATAAACGTGGCCACGTAATGGAAGATTGTTTTCAGCTCCGAGGTAATAGTGTTAATTTTAAGGCCACACCCGGTGCAAAGCCATTCTCAAGGTCAAACAGTGAGGGAGCAAAAGTAGCACCTCCTCCTCCTACCCAGACAGCGCGCAAATGGTGCGCTCTTCACAAATCGACATCTCATAGTTCACATGAGTGCGATATACTAATAAAAGCTAGGGGAGTGGACCTAAGTGAAACGGAGGTGTCGTATAGGCGCAAGCAGAAACGTCCCCAGGACAAGTCATCTGGGGAAGACCAGCGCACACTACAGCAAGGAGAGGGATAGATAGGGTAATTCCCGCCCCTCCTCACAGCACTTCTATAGCGGCCTCATTAATAGCGGCGCTTAGAAAAGTGGAAGTGTTGTCAGTACCGGTGAGAGTGGATAATACCAGATTGGCTCTTGATATAGACACAGGTGCTTGCGCTAATGTATTGGCCTTGACATCATATCACGAGTTACAACGTAAATTCCCTCACCGCAAATTCAAATGGAGGCCTAGTAACGCTGAGCTCGAAGGAGTTTCAGGTACTCAGCTGAGCATCAAAGGAATGGTGACGTTACCACTCAAATTATTAAGACGTGGTACGCCCTTCAACGCGGACATTTATATAGTTCAGCAGTTCAATTTGCCAGCTGACGGGTTACTTGGTCTACCAACTCTTCGAAAGAACATGATAGATGTTCATCCACGTAATAATAGTGTTACGTTTAAAGGTGTTTCCTACACAGCAATGAGTCATTCTGAACCTATGCTCACCGCTAGGACGAAGGTGTTGTCTACTAATCCTATTAAGAGGAAGGCGGATCATGAGTCAGAGATATCTCTCGACCTCAACCACACACCTTCCCAGCGTGATTACAGCAGCAAGAGTTGGAAGATAGCACCTGCAATGTTGAAGAGTACTCTCCATTACCAGAATGAGGAATTCACCAACGCAACAATCCTGTGAGCTGAAGTGAACATTAGTTTCTGCAAATGATTCGTTCACTGCCCAGGGTGTGACAGGACGTGACTGCAGTTGTTGTGACTACTCATAAATCAACATCCTGTCAACAAAATTCTTTCGTATGGCGTGAACAACCCCCAGTTACCAGCACCCAGCACCCACCCTAGTGATGATGACACATCCGGTCTGAGAGATGGTCTCAGCATTCTGAGGTATGGTGTTGTGGATGACGTTGTGTAACAATTAGCGGCGGTTTGCTGTACTCAGGATTTTTGTGAGCATTGACCCAATCACCGGGCCTTGGAATCAGCTGTGTCTACTGTGGGACACACACACACAAGCCTACGGGATTGCGGGAGCAATTTCACATTATCAAGAAATTAAAGAAAGGATGTTATGTGTGTGATTTTCTAGATATCACAGCAATGTCGAAGTGCAACCAAATAAATTCCTAATTCGAGGTATTGTTGCGAATTGCCAACAGACTCGACTGGCCAGGATAGATCAAATAGCACCACATGTCAAGGTGATCGATCATCCTCAGGGCAAGACACGCCTGTTAGAGCTGCTTGCTGACTACAGATAGTAGCCTTGCCAGGGGAAACGCTAGGTCAGACAGATTTAACATCCCATCATATAGCGTTAAAGGAAGGAACCAACCCTATTTACATACCAGCTTATAGACTACCTCATAGCCAGCGCGCTGTAGTGCAAGATATGGTACAGGGTATGTTAGATGAGAATGTCATTAGACACTCAAAATCCCCCTTTAACAGCCCATTATTCCTCGTCCCGAAAAAGGATGGTGGATGGCGCCCTGTCATAGATTTCAGGCGCGTAAATAATCAAACAATCCCTGATAGGTACCCAATGCCTATCTTGAGTAACATATTGCAATCCTTAGGCAAGGATAATGCGGTATTTAGCAACTTAGATTTGCTTAGTGGGTATTGGCAAATACCACTCGATGAAAAATCACGAGAAATCACGGCATTTAGCACGCCTCTAGGCCACTTTGAGTTTCTATGAATGCCATTTGGTCTCAGAAATGCCCCACTAACATTTCAAAGAATGATCAACACCCTGTTTGTCGGACTAATTGGTAACACAGTCTGCGCTTATTTGGATGATCTAATAGTAGTCAGTAAGGACGTCGATTCCCATCTGATAAAACTGCGTGAAGTTTTGGCCAAACTTTCCACAGCAGGACTCAAAATAAAACTCAAAGTGCGAGTTTTTAAAATCCAGAATCCATTTCCTTGGTCATGTAGTTGACGGTGAGGGCATACACACAGTTATTGATAAAGTCAAAGCTGTATCTCAGTTCCCGCGTCCTACCTCAAATGATCATGTGCGTAGCCTTCTCGGATTATCTGGTTATTATTGTTCCTTTATCAAGGACTATGCAACATTAGCATCGCCCCGAACGAGGTTGCTCAAAAAAAGATGCAGTGTTTATATAGGATGCTGAACACCAGGAAAGTTTTACGGCATTGAAGACAGCGCTAACCAATGCCCCGGTTCTAGCATTCCCAGACTACACTCAACCTTTCACTCTCTGTACTGACGCTCCCGGAATTGGAGTCGGAGCAGTGCTCATGCAAGAGGACACGCGTGGGAAGTTTAGAGTGATAGCATTTGCAAGTCGCAAACTAATCGATGCTGAAACACGTTATTCGGCGACGCATTTAAAAACGTTAGCCGTTGTGTGGGCACTTAAGAAATTCAAAGACATTATCTTTGGCTACAAGATAACTGTTTTTACTGATCATGCGGCAGTCACCGAACTGTTCCATGGCAGAAACTTATCAGGCAGATTAGCACGCTGGTATCTGACAATTCAAGAGTTTGACCCCGAATTTAGGTATTTACCTGGGAGGGCGAATGTTGTCGCCGACGCTCTGTCAAGAAATATAGCACCAGTTATGCCTGTACCAACATTCACTCTTTCGCAGCTGGAAGATGAGCAACGACGCGACCCATATTGGTCAGCTGTTATTTTTGCTCTCGAATCGGGCGAGGATGTTAAACTCCCCAAGTTATTTCTTCCCTAAAGTCAGTTTGAATTACGACATAACATACTCAATAGGACGAGAAAATCTCCTGAGGGTAATGTGTCTCAAATAGTCGTACCTGACACGTTGCGCATAGCAGTAATGACATTGTTCCACGATGTCCCACAAGCAGGTCACCAAGGTCGTGATAAATGCTTAGCGGATTTACGAAAGAAGTATTTCTGGAACACTATGAAGAAAGACATAGAATTACACATAGCTAATTGTTTGGCATGTGCTCAACATAAAGGATCAACAGGATCACCTGCCCCGATTCTACAATATCCTACACCAGACCGTCCGTTTGACACAGTCGCTGTTGATGTGTTACAACCCCCAATGAGTCATCAGGGATCAGGATACGTCTTAGGGTGTGTGGATCATTTTTCCAGGTTCGTGGTCTTGATCCCACTAAAAAGCAAACGGCCGAAGCAGTAGCCTATGCATTAGTGATGAATCTCATATGTCCATATACTACGCCTAAAGTTCTACTCTCTGATAATGGAACAGAGTTCAAGAATGAGCTAATAGAGCATATATGTTTACAATATGGAATTAAACAAACTTTTGTGACAGCTTATCATCCACAGGCTAATGGCCTTGTTGAAAGAACCAATCGTAAAATCCTAGAAATACTGCGTCCAATTGTTAGTGGTTTTCAATACGCATGGGAGGATTGGTTACCGCAGGTTGCAGCGTCGATTAATGGGTCAGTTAATAGCTCTACGGGCAAAACACCCTACTATATTGTCTATGGTACAGATAAACGTCTGCCTTACGACATCCTTACAGAGGCGCCATACCCGGTATATAATACGGATGATTTTGCGGCAAAACAAATTCATGTCTTAACAGAAATTCATAACCAAGTACGATCACAGCTAGCGGCGTCACGCGCCGAAATGATCATCAAACAACATAAACATGCTAAACCTATCGCACTGAACGTTGGGGACGCTGTTATGTTACGGGAACCTGAAAGGAACTCCAAACTTTCGGCGAAATTTTCTGGTCCATTCTGCATAATCTCAAAAGAAGCAGGCAACAAATTCAAAATATGGAAGCCTAATGCACAGATCGCAGATGTCGTGCACGCGGATCGTCTGAAGAAGACCCAGATAAATGTCTTACCTCCAGTTGATGATAATGTGATTTATACATCCTTACAGACTGTTCAGAAGCAAAATGTCCCAAATGACTATTGTATGAAACTACGTTCTGCGAGTAGAAGTTAACTCGTACTTTCGCGTCAGATGGAAAACGTCGACGGCCAACTACAATCAGCATTGGACATTCTTCATGGTCTCAGCACAGCTTCGATGAATTCGACAATAGTTTCATGAGCGTTGTCGCTCAAGCTGTATCTCAACAGAATCGTGTTATTTCTCAAACCTTTCACGCGATTACTGCTCTAGAATCAAAGGTTAATGCAATCATAATGGAGTCTAACCAAGTTTCGAGGATTGTTACTAGGTTACAGAAAGCAATCCCGACGTTAGAATGGCTCCTTTACTTCACAGAATATTTGCATGCTGCTGAAATTTCAGTTCATAAAATTGTAACCTCTAAAAATGAACTAATAGACAGCATTGTAGATGCCGGGATAGGACGTATGGACGCGAAGCTTGTGCCTGTGCAGACGCTTCTTGAAGCTTTAAAAATAGCCAAGTTGCAGTATCATTTAACTCCTATTTTCAATGACAATGAGGTTCACTATTATTACCCGCTGTTGGAGTCAACCCTCACGCACAATGCAATTCTGATCCACATTCCTATGCGAGGGCAACATGAGTTTAATGCATGGCATTTAGAACCCTTCCCCTGGTTTGTGAACGACACACTGTATACCCCAGATAGGCCTAAAGAACTTTTCTTAGTAGATGAAGAATATTCATTGTTATCAATAGAGGATTCTGAGGTACTGTCACGGTGTAAGTCGTCTTATCTACACCTACACGTATGTCCAGCCTACATTGTTTGCATTTATTCCTGCTGCAGAGGGAATATGTGAATTGGCAGTCATACAACCAAATGTACGCACAGCGTTAGCGCAATGCAGTTATAGGCCAGTTAGTCTAAAGACTGTGTTCCACACTCACCTTCACAATGTGCAGTATTGTTCTTTCCAAATCTCACTACTGTAATTTTAAAATGCCAAAATGGTGTTAAGCAGCTAGTTGTGAAAGGGCATTACAAGGCTCCTGATTACTGTGAAATCACTTGTAGTACATTACGGACCTTGCCTACTCATCAGCATTTTGCGTTAAATGGAAAACTCAAGTCTGCTTTAATTCCACTTCCTATAATGAATTTCACTATCAAGGATATTCAAATAGTATCAGAGAAATTAAAAGTGTTAGCTTTCTTGAATGAGACACATTTTGCTGATTTGAATAATAACTTACCATTTTACCTGTCACGGGAATTTGCACTACCAAGTCTTACGATTCCCTCTATTCTGTTAATTCTGGCAATAATGTTCCTGTTCTGTTATTACCGGGCAGTATCATCCAAATTCAACATTGTTCATAACATACTAACCCGTACGACACAAAAGTCTAGGTCCCCTGTAGTAGAGAATACCCCTACAGTAATTTCCCCAGCTTAGTGTCTACATATCTGTTTATAACATGGTTAGGGTTGTTTAGGATGTACTGTACTCTGTGAGTTATTTAGGCCTGACGGAGCTCGGCTGGTAGGTGACCGAGCGATGTAATAGGCCCCTGTCTCATCAACAGAACGTATTATATAAATGGGTCAATACATCTGATATTATATTCAGATTCACCACCCTGTAACTTTCCACTGTCTATGAGTAAGACATGAGATTGACACGTGAGCGGGCAACTTACCCAAGAGGGCGAGACCCATAGCTCAGCATTTCTGTAAGCACGCACTGCTCACCTCAACTCATATCGAAAGGACGTGACCAAACGTTTATCATACATAAACGCCGTCCCTTTCTCATTCACTCCTAGACAGTGAGACTTACGGTTGATATACACTCAGGAATTATATATACAACCTTTTATAATAAAACAAAGGAACTACCGTTTGGGTTTCGTTACTTAAAACCCAAATATAAATATGTGTGAACGGACTGGTTAATTGGACAAGCAGCCGATTCACAGATGTTAATCAAGAACTCCCCCAATAATACAGGTGGCTGCATTTATAAAAGTCCCTTGCACGGAATGTAATAGGTTTTACTTAGGCCAGACAGGTAAAGATCTTGTAACTAGACTTAAACAACATAAATATAGTGTTAGGACAGGCCAGGAATCCAATGCTCTGTTTGTTCATTTGAGGGATAACAAGCATTGCATTGACTGGGATAATGCCTCCTCAATATTACCTTGTAATTCAATTGACAGTAGGAACATTATAGAATCTAGTCTCATTAAACATACCGAATCCGTTAACATGAATTTGAGTAACGGTATGTACAAATTGGACAATTTTGTAATTAAGAAGATTTGTAACCAGGTGAGAAGGTTGGGTCAGTTTTCCCTCTGACCTGACTACCGACCGTTGCGGTGCTTTTGTAAAGATTAGTAGGGTCATTACCTATACTTGACCTCTGTGGACTTGTTCTCACCCTCCTCTGTATATATATAACTTGTTCTGCACTTCTATTTTAGTCTGTACTCACCCCTGAAGATGTGAATTACACGAAAGCGCTTGGGAACTTCGTGTTTTCTTTTTCCTTGTGGTTATCAGCATATACCTGGATCACGCGCATCTACAGTGATTTATTTGTATATATATACTGTATATATATATATATATATATATATATATATATATATATATATATATATATATATATATATATATATATATATATATATATATATATATATATATATATATATATATATATGTATATATATGTATATATATATATATATATATATATTACCTTTATTTTAGACAAATTGATTTCACTTGTAGCCTCATTGTACGAGACAAATCTCACAAGAAGAAGATTACATATAGGTAGAATATTGATAGTATAAGAGTATAAAAGAGAGGAAGATTTTGGTAGCGTGGCCGTGATAGTTATTTACACTTATCGTATGTTATACGTCAATACACATCTATTACGTCTTAAGGGCGACTTCTCAAACACCGCTTCGTTACAACTCTTTATTAATTACGAACATGACATGGACACATTAATAACACCTTCTATTGAAGTTACTAGGATATTATATTTACGTTACTAGGACATCATATTACGTTACTAGACACTCTGATTCTCGGACACGAACATGAAATGAATACACTTCCCACGTAAGTAACTCATCCCATGGAAAGCTCTGACAAACACTCACGTGACCTAGGGGAGGCCTAGCAGGTAGTCCTGGGTTGTCTCTATGGGAGACTGCTTAGCTGGGCGCCGGAGGAAAGTCTCAGTCCTGACCGGAGGCGACTGGAGGTGACCGGAGGCGACTGGCGGCGACCGGAGGCGACTTGCCTCCGGCCCCTGACTTCTCTCTCTCTAGCAGGACTCGGTGTAGTAGCTGGCCACCTTGTCACAAGACAACTCTCTCTCTGCGAATTCCCCTGTGTGTCTCTGGGTATCTCTCTCTGCGAATTCCCCTGAGGGAGGACTGGGACGTCCTATATATTGGGATGCGAGCCGTCAGGTTCAGCTGGTCGGGGGGGGAGGGGGGGCGAAGGGTCTCCTTACATTTGACCTGGCCAATGTGAGGTCAGGTCTGGACTTTTTCAGAAACTATCTGGGAAAGTCATCAGGTGGGGCCGTGTGTATATTGGGAGAGCAACCGTGAGAGTTACCCTACACTTGACCTCCCTAATGTCGGGTCAGACTGGAGTTTCTGAGATGTAAGTTGTACTTTCTGGAGAAGTCATCAGGTGGGGCCGTGTGACATGAGAGGCCCTGGTTGATTTGTGGCCCCTTGAGTTGGGCTCCGAGGGTTACATTTGACCTGGCTAATGTGAGGTCAGGTCTGGACTTTGTTCAGGGATGTAGGTTATTGTATATTGGAAGAGAGTCGGCTGGTGCCTTCTTACATGTTTTGTTGGGGCCACATGTCACATGGGAGGGGAGCTAGGCTGATTTACAATCCCGGTCAACCACAGAGTTACCCTATACTTTCGACCTCGGCTAATGTCGGGTCAAGTCTGGCTTTCCTCGTGATGTAAGCTGTGGTCTGACAACCCCTCACTACATCAGTGTCTTAAGTCATCATACCCAACACCTTAGTCATCGTTCTCAGTGTCTTAAGTCATCATACCCAACACCTTAGTCATCGTTCTCAGTGTCTTAAGTCATCATACCCAACACCTTAGTCATCGTTCGCAGTGTCTTAAGTCATCATACCCAACACCTTAGTCATCGTTCTCAGTGTCTTAAGTCATCATACTCAACACCTTAGTCATCGTTCTCAGTGTCTTAAGTCATCATACCCAACACCTTAGTCATCGTTCTCAGTGTCTTAAGTCATCATACCCAACACCTTAGTCATCGTTCTCAGTGTCTTAAGTCATCATACGCAAACTCGTAATCGTAGTTTTTTTTCCCCCGTAATCTAACCTGAGCTCATTTCATATCATTACACTTAGGTTTAATGGGTCGCAATTCAAATTGTTGTTCTGGCTGTGGGTGGCAGTAAAAAACGTTTGAAAAACATTGTTCTAATATGTATGAGAATATATTCGTCGCTGTCACTAATATTTACGTGTATTTATCCACATATATTCTTATCACCCAGACGTACGTGATAGGTGGAGTGAAGGACAATGGTATATTATTATGTGGGGCTGGCAACAAGTCGGTCTAATGTGTATTGAGAGAAGAAGAGGCGATATTTGATGACAAGTGTCGTGAGTGTGTAGGGGGTGTGTGTGGGAGTGTTATTGTGTGGGCAGTGTTGTGGGTGAAGAATTGATGTGAGGGAGTGTTGGTGTGCGGGAGGAAGGGTAAACGGGAAAAGGCATTACTTCACTGAGAGACTGGTGGTAACTTGGCATCAGTAGATAAGCATAAAATAATAAACATAAAATCCTTTAAACAAAGAAAACACAGATAAACACCGAAGATAAGAGAAGATAAGAAAAACAAAAGTAATAAGAGTAAAATATTCAAATTTTGGTAAGATAATAAGATAAGTGACTGCTGGACAGGACCATAAGACATGGTACCTTGTGGAGGGTCTAGTTAGGAGTTTATTTTTACAGCATAACATAGTGGTCCAGGTTCCAGGTCATAGTTATTTATTTTAGTTGAGTAAATTTTCTCGGGATATGAAGGATAAAAATGGTGTGTGTGTGTGTGTGTGTGTGTGTGTGTGTGTTATAATCTTAAAGCGTTCACGTATATGTAAAAGCTTGTAAACCCGGACCATTACGCTCACCATCACCATTAAAACTCACCATCACCTCTTCTCTTATATCTCACCATCATTCCTTTTAGCTATCTTTTTTATCATTACTTCTTCATTCATACTTCAGTGGTGCACCAGTAACCCTTCACTAGCATCGGTCCTCTAGTGAATAGTTCCTCCAGTCACCTCACCATCATTTCACCATAATATCACCATTCTCATCGTTACCTCACTGTGGCCTTCCCAAGAACTTCACCATCTCTTTTACTATCACCATCACCTCACCATTACTTCACCATAACACCAGGGTCCGTTGCTACCCACACGATGACGTCACCATCTGCAACGAGGACAATTTTTCTACTCCATGTCCGGTGCTTCTGGCTCGTGTGAGTAACCATAGTGTAGGTGTAGACAGCGGTGGTGAGAGAAAATAGTGTATGCCTCTCCATTGTGGGTGAGAGACACTCATAATATTTAAAGTGTTTACCATGGAAGCTGTGACCCCCCCCTAGTTCGCCAGGCCACCGCCAGGGGGACATTAATCAACATTCCAGAAGTTGTATTTATGTTACATGTGGTATTTTTGCAGTTTTTCTTCAATAATTGATTTATTTTCGCAGTTCTTAACGTGATTTTAAACTCAAATAGCAGAGTTACCGTTTCGCTGTTGTTTATAACTGTTTGGTA
Source organism: Homarus americanus (assembly GCF_018991925.1). NCBI lineage: Eukaryota > Metazoa > Arthropoda > Malacostraca > Decapoda > Nephropidae > Homarus > Homarus americanus. Next base: position 10,712 of record NW_024726260.1, read on the forward strand.
TTCTTTTGTATGTGTTTTGGTACAGGTTCTTGCAAAATGTCTTCATGATTCACGACACTCACACACACGACAGTCAAACACGCACACACAAGTGTATCTTGAGTTAGTAGCCAAGATTGGCTGTAAAAGGGCCACACACAGCTTCAATACAATTGTAACTCTGTTATTGGAGTATAAATTCATACAAATTCTGAGAAAAACTACGAAAATATATGAATTATTAAAGAAAAACAACAAAACCACCTTCACAAAAGCCGACAGTAGACCCCCGGCGGTGGCCTGACGAACTACGTCTAGCACCGCCGGGAGCAGTTCGAGGCTGGGCCCAGCCAGTTGCTTTTTTTTTTAATGAGAATTAGCCCACCCGGGCACAGATCAAACGACCCACAACGGGGCCTGGGGGGGGGGGCGAAAAAGGAACAGAAATAAATTTAAAATATAGAAGAAAAAGGTTATACTGTGTTAATGTACACCAGGAGGAGGGTTTCTATTCACTGGGGTTGGCGTCTCTTGGTGCCGCAGTAGGTGATTGGTGCTTTGGTAGAGTTAGTTTGTCTAACTGTCTCTGTCCGTCTGTCTCTCAGTCTCTGTCTGTCTTTGTATCTCTGTTTGTCTGTCCGTCAGTCTGTCTCTGTCTGCCAGTCTATTTTTACAATGTCTGTCACTGTCTGTCTGTGTCTGTGTTTGTCTCGTTCTGTCTCAGCCTCTCTGTCTTTCCACTATGTCGGTCTCTGGCTGTCTGTTCTGTCTCTCTGTCTGTCTGTCTGTTTTTTGTTGAAGGGAGTTGTTGAGTTAGGTTGTTTTTATTGAGAGGGTTGTCCCTGAGGTTGGGTATGGAGAATTGTAAGTATTTCTGTGCGGCTTTGTCTGGGGGGGTGGGGGTGTTGCTGTGTTTGGAGGTTGGTTGGTATTTTATTTTATTGTATTTATTTATTATTTTATTTTATTTTTTATTTTTTTATTTATTAATTTATTTATTTATTTTTATTTTGTTAATTATTTATTTATTTTTTGTTGGGGGGTGGGGGGGGGCGGTGGTCGGGTATGTTGATTTATAGGATAGGATTCCTTAGGGAGGATTTGTAGACAGACAGACAAACAGAGACAGTTAGAAAAACAGACAGACGGACGGACACAGACAGACAGACATTAAACAGACAGACACACAGAAACAGAGAGAAACCGTCAGACAAACGGACAAACACACCGAAAGACACAGACAGAAAAGGACATACAGACAGACAAACAGACGAGCGGAGACAGACAGACAGTCAGAGGCAGACAGGGAGAGACAGACAATCTTGGCTAATAACTCAAGATAAAGAAGGAATCGCCGTAAATAAGAAGGTCCGGCGCTCTTCTCAGGCTCGACCGCTGTCACCCAAACTGAAACAGACAACTGTCCCTTGACTCACCATGTAACCATAACGTATCTGATTGAGTTGTTAAGCAACAGGAAGACTTTGGTAAAAGAAGAAATAATAACAACTTGTAGGAATCTCTCTGTCTGTCTGTTGGTCTCTGTCTGTGTCTCTGTCTGCGTGTCTCAGTCTCTGTCTGCCTTTATATCTCAATCTCTGTCTGTGTGTCTCTGTGTCCGTTTCTTTCTGTCTGCCTGTCTGTCTGTTTGTCGCAGACACAAGCAGACAACTGACAGACAGACAGACGGAGAAATAGAGGGACAGACAGAAACAGAGACGGCGACATAGACTAGCATATAGACGAAAGAGACAGACAGACAGAAAAACAGAGGCAGAAAATCAGAAAGACAGACAGATCGATATTGTGAGACAGACTGGCAGAAACAGTCAGACACAGAGACACAGATAGATGGGGGATGGGGGGATTCCACACCCTTCCCAGTCGGAGGGTCCTGATACCTTCCGTTGCCAACTACCGGATGGTGCCATTCTCCACCTCCCAGGATGGGTGTGGATGGGGGATGGGGGGATTCCACACCCTTCCCAGTCGGTGGGTCCTGATACCTTCCGTTGCCAACTACCGGATGGTGCCATTCTCCACCTCCCAGGATGGGTGTGGATGGGGGATGGGGGGATTCCACACCATTCCCAGTAGGTGGGTCCTGATACCTTACCGTACACCACCCTACACCACCATACCCCATACTACACCACCCACTACACCCCCACTACACCTCCATACCCCACACTACACCACCCTACACACACACTTCTTCCCAGTCGGTGGGTCCTGATACCTTACCGTACACCACCCTACACCACCATACCCCATACTACACTACCCACTACACCCCCACTACACCACCATACCCCACACTACACCACCCTACCCACACACTTCCCAGTCGGTGGGTCCTGATACCTTACCGTACACCACCCTACACCACCATACCCCATACTACACGACCCACTACACCCTCACTACACCACCATACCCCACACTACACCACCCTACTTTACTTCCCAGTCAGGTGGGTCCTGATACCTTACCGTACACCACCCTACACCACCATGCCCCATACTACACCACCCTGCCCTCACTGCACCACCATACCCCACACTACACCACCCACTACACCCACCCTACACACACACACACTTCCCAGTCGGTGGGTCCTGATGCCTACCGTACCACCCTACCACCATACCCCGCCTACACCACCCACTACACCCTCACTTTCACCACCATACCCCACTACACCACCCCACTACGCCACCCTACACACACACTTCCCAGTCGGTGGGTCCTGATACCTTACCGTACACCACCCTACACCACCATACCCCATACTACACTACCCACTACACCCCCACTACACCACCATACCCCACACTACACCACCATACCCCATACTACACCCTGGGAAGGAAGTGGATTCCCTCTCCTCATCCCCCACTCCCCATCATCCCTCTCACCCCACCCACCCCTTCATCCTCTCACCCTTCCCAGTCGGTGGTTCTTGGTACCTCCCAGGATGGGTGAGAGGATGATGGGTGTGGGTGGGTGGTTATAGTCGGGATGTCCTACACCCCCAATACACCACCCTACACCACCCTACCCAACACTACCCTATTTTATGACGTATTATTTGTGCTGTCTCAATTCTGATGTTGTTGACAAATGACCAGGAATTACAGTAATTATAAATGTTCTAATTATTATTCTCAATTATATTAATCATTTAAGTTAAAAAAACACCAAAAGAAACGAACGACCCACCGCAACGCAACGAACCCAACGACCCACCGCAACGAACCCAACGACCCAACGCAACGCAACGAACCCAACGACCCAACGCAACGCAACGAACCCACCGCAACGAACCCAACGACCCAACGCAACGAACCCAACGACCCAACGCAACGAACCCACCGCAACGCAACGGACAACGACCCACCGCAGCATAACGGGCAACGACCCAGCGCAACGCAACGAACCCAACGACCCAACGCAACAGACAACGACCCACCGCAACGCAACGAACCCAACGACCCAACGCACCCGAAGACAACGACCCACCGCAACGAACCCAACGCAACGAACCCAACGGCCCAACGCAACGCAACGAACCCACCACCCAACAGACCCAACGACCCAACACCCTTGGGCAACGACCCAACGACCCAACACCGGCGACCCACCGCAACGCAACGAACCCAACGACCCACCGCAACGCAGCGGGCCCAACGACCCAGCGCAGCATAACGAGCCCAACGACCCAACGCAGCAGACAACGACCCACCGCAACGAACCCAACGACCCAACGCAACGAACCCAACGACCCAACGCAACGAACCCAACGACCCACCGCAACGAACCCAACGACCCAACGCAACGAACCCAACGACCCAACGCAACGACCCACTACACTTTTTTTTCGTTTTTTTATTTTTTTATTTTTATTTTTTTTATTTATTTATTTTTTTTTATTTTTTTTTATTTTTTATTTTTTATTTTTTTTATATATATTTTTTATTTTTTTAGCACACCACCCACTACACCCACCCCTTCATCCTCTCACCCTTCCCAGTCAGTGGTTCTTGGTACCTTCTGTTGTTGGCTGACGGATGGTACCATTCCCCACCTCCCAGGATGGGTGAGAGGATGATGGGTGGGGGTTATAGACGGGATGTCCTACCCTACCTAACCTACACCTACCCGAGAGTTTAGTTAATAAGTGATGAACTGGCTTGGCCTTGCCTCGATCTAGGACTGGAGGAGCTAGATAGAGGTACTTACTTCGTCGTGTCACAGGCAGGGGAATTACTATCGACTTTTTGGAAGGTCTATTTATGTTACATTAGCTGTTTTTCCTGTTTTTCTTTAATAATTCATATATTTACGCAGTCAACCTCCAAAAGTAGACGTTTATTAACATAGAGATATAATGGGGCACTCCGTACAACATTCAAGCTATGTGGGCGTGTATGACTTGTCTTCTTGTGTACATGACTCTCGGGTGTGTGTGCGTGTATGACTGTCTTGTGCATATGACTGCCATGTATGTGTGTGTATGACTGTCTTGTGCATATGACTGCCATGTATGTGTGTGTATGACTATCTTGTGTATATGTCTGTTGGATTCTCAAGTCTTTGTCCACTAAATTCCCTCACCTAAACCTTCTCCATTACCACACCCCTCATCCCCCACCCTCCACCCTCACCCCGCCAACCCCCATCCCCCACCCTCACTCCCCCCACCCTTACCCCCAAATGGTGAATTCATCTACTGTAAGTCACTCTTATAAATTGGGGCATTAAAAACAAAAAAGCGTCAAAACAACAGAGACTCGACCGGCTCACTACCTACCATGTTGATTGCCCGCACAAGATGGACGAACAGACAGAATCTCATAAAAATAAAGTTCTTTTTTTTCGCCCCCCAGGCTCCGTTGTGGGTCGTTTGACCTGTGCCCGGGTTGGCTAATTCCCGTAAAAAAAACCACACACAAGAGAGAGATAGAGGAGAACACAATATCAACTTAGTAAATCATCCTTCCATTTCATTTCGAGGAACAACTTCAGTTCTCCACGAGGTTCACATTACCCGTGGACAGCCATCGTTATTGGAACATGGGGAAATTTCGTCCGGCAACTATTTTTGAAACCA
>NW_024726261.1:0-45644 GCF_018991925.1 Homarus americanus
AGTAGCTGCATTCTCAGAAAATGCCAGGTCATGCAAAATAGCAACTTCTAAAGAATTAATGTATTCTCTGGGTTACAGATTGTTCATAAAACTTGTTAAAAGTAACCTTTTGACAAGTGTTTAAGTATAGATATTCCTCACTATATGCAGTCTGTATACTGAATAGACTTTTGTATAGAAGAAATTTTTAAGTAAGTGAACACTTTTCACTATGTGCTACATATATTCATTAATACATAATTTCTCCTGTCATGCAAATTTTAAACAGGTGTACCCAAACAATTTTGGACCACACCACTCTACTACAACCTATGCAGTTGCAATACATTTATCCATCAAGTTAAATGAGACTAGTGAGGTGGATATGCAATGTGGCACTGAAAGACAAAAAATCCTTTTCAGAGGTAAGAGGGTGGCTGGTATTGAGTTCTATTGGCAAAATTCTGTGTAGCAGTATGCTGAGATGGTTTGGAATTTTGGAGAATGAATCACACTAATTAGGTCAAGAGGTGTATGAGTCTAAATGTGGGGGGAGAAGAGCCAAGAATGACATGGGGAGAGGTTGTAAGAAATGACATTAAGAGTTAAGAACCTGACAAGAGGGAATGCAAAAGACTGTAGAATGGAAAGTTGCCATCAGATAATCACGGCTAATCCACACAAGCGTGGAAAATGGTTATAAAACACTTTGCCCAACCCGGTCTTCAAACAATTGTCTTTCCCTCATAAAAAAAACACCACACTCCTCCACCAGTCTTACCACAACTGCCACACAATAAATTTACTGTTATTTTTACATTAATTTACACCTAATTTAGAGATATAGAAAAGAAAGGTATCGACAGCAGTGACAATAACAATGACGACTGACCATCAGAACTCCCCAATGCTAATGGTAGAGATAACAATGAGGGACATGAGCAATGAGGAGTTTGGAGGCTTATCAACAACATGCTTTTACACCAGATTTGAGGCTATAATTGAGTCTCTTTCTGAAATTGTTGGAACAAAGCCAGCAATAAGAAATTACTCTATTTAGCTATGAAATATTATGCTTTAATAATTGCTGTATCACCTTAATATAAATGACACAAAATTATTGTAAGGATTAAGGCGCAAAATCTATTTAAACTTTGCATAATTTGAACACTGAAGTGAAGGAGTTAATAATACAATTAAGTACTACAAGCACCCATTCACAATTACATCAACATAATACTGTATTACATCACAACTACAAATGGCAAGTACAATTCAACATACCAAACGTCTGACAGCGGTAAATCTTCATCCTCCATTGAATCCACTTCCTGTAATAGCAAGAGAATATTAGAAGCATACTCAACTCAACACTTAATGTTGTCTGGATGTTATTTATGGAAATTTTTGAGCTAGAAAGCTTAAATTTGGACACATTACTGACCAAGTGCTTTGACAATACATTTTTCACTTCATATTAATATACACTCCCTCCCAGTGCCTCTTCAGGTGATGCAGGAAGAATGGGCTGTACAATGAACATACTGTACATCACTACTTGCTTTGCTATTGTTTTTTGTTGAACACATTTTCTTATATTTTTAATTTTATATTTTGCAATATTGATGGAAGTGTAAAATATTTAATTTTTGGTGAACATAACACACATTGAACTGCATGTATGAACTAGCCAATTTGTAAAGTATTGATTGATAAACGATAAAGGTTTTACTGTATTAACCCCTTCATTGTCTCTTAAATATTTCATTTGGCTAATGCCAGATGATTCTATTCAGCACAAGAGGAAGTGAAGGGGATAAGGGGGAAAGAGAAGGCAAAGTTATGAAATAAAATGGTGGTCTGGAGGCCTTGGAAATAAAAGGAATAACCAATGCCTTTTGTAATCAGTAAATATTCTACAGTATGTATAGCATGACTCAAGTCTAGTTAACACAGAAAAAAGAGCAACACAATTACCCTAAAAGAATTTCCATTTCCACATATATATAAAAAATATCAAAAAAATAATCTAATATGAATTGCAATAAATAACTTACCTGGTAAATACTCTCATTGTGGTTTCTTTGGGCACATTGGTGTCTCCAGGGGCTCCAAAATATAAATCCCAGCAAATATAGTGAAAACATACTGGTCTTTAAGTATGTACTGAAAAAAGGTTTATTGAAGCCGGTATCATTGAAGATATACTGAAAATAAAATTTGAAAAATATAAAAAAGTCTATTATTTTTCATCCCTTATACTATATATTTATTTTCTCTTAATGTTACAAACAGCGTATACTAAAAAGAAAGTGTTTCAGGCTCAAGAGAAACAGATACCCTCCCATTATTTGCTGCTGATCATTCATTAATAACTTGTGCATAAGATGTGTTCTGCTACAGTGCTTCCCTTCCACAACACAATCTAAAGATTTCCATCTGCTTTACCCACATTACTTTAGTAAACCTAATACCACCCCTCAGAGGCAGGTCCATCCCCATAAACTACTCAACACCATGATCTCTGCTTCTTCCCTGTTGTCTATTCCCGTTTTATCCATTAAATACACCAGCCCATTCTTTCATCTCCTTTTTGGTCTTCCACTTTCTCTCCTACCATTTACTTCTTTTTTTTTAATCCTTGTTCCCCCGTCTTCTCAACCTGTCCACACCATCTCAAGAAACCTGGTTAGTCTCCTTTTATTTGCACATCTTATTTCTAAATTTAGTATTCCTTGTATCCTTTTTTCCAGACATTCTGCTCTCAAAGTCACTGTGGTTAGTAAAATTCTAATGGTCAGAATGTGGTAGGGAACAGACTTCATTCTCTCTCTTAATCTTTTCAACAGGTTCCTCCATGACCTCTTCCACCCCTACTCAATCTCTCCGTTACTTCCAGTCTCTCTTCAACAAACATTTAGAAAACAGTTGTGCGGTTTTTCATATTCAAGGCTGTTGAGATGTATGGTACTCAGTGTCTTCAATATAGATACTGTAATGCAAGCATGAGCTTTTCAGGCAACTCTGAATGTAGAAATGAACTGGTACAGCAAGTAAACTCTGTAACTTACTATATTTTTCTCATGTTATATCACAGACAAAAACTGAACATGATGTAAGAAAATAATACCTCCGACAATTCTGATGAAGCCACCCAAATGACGTCGACCACCAGCAGGACAAAGATGCCAAGGGCCAGACGCCTCCCTCGACCCATCATAGACCATCACTGTTAATCATGTTAGTTGTTAGACAGTGCAGTAATAAACACTAAAGACACATAGGTTACAGTACATGGCCATGTCCATTAAAAAAATAAAAAATAAATAAATAAATAGATACTGTACAGTACTGTAAAACGACCAAATATCTATTAATATCCACCATTGAACTACCGTACATCTCAAATCCGGTCTGATTGGGTCCTGAGCAGTGCCAGATTAGTGATTTTGCCAAACCACAGGTGATTAGGTTAGGATTAAATAAATAAACACCTCTAACCCACTTCATAACTACCTCACCCTACCTTTAAAATACTCTGTAAATAGTACAAGTTGGGTAATGAAAAGAAACAACAAATGAAAAGCAAGTGAAATTTATTGAAGTATGTATACTGTATATACAGGCAAAATACCTTACTAGGTGTTACTGCCACAGTAAGATAAACGAGAGAGAGAGAGAGAGAGAGACAACACCTTTCGTTCAACTAACATATACAGTGATCCCTCGGTTAACGAATTACCTTCCATAAGATTCTTCACTTTGGCTAACGAGCAAACCCCCAGTCAACGAATTCCTTATGAATTTTCCCAACATGTTTTCGCCTGCATTTGGCGGTCCACCAGCTGTAGTATTAGTCCGCCAATACAGTAATCGGTTTTAGGGCTTAAATTCCTTACCATTTTAGTAAATATCAAGAAGGTTGTACTATTCAATAATTTTAAAAGTTTTATATTAAAATTTTTAGTAATTTTAACAATTATTGAATATAATTGAAGTACAGGAAACTAATTTTTTGCACGCCAAACAGCCACTCAACACAGAGCTTGGCGTCAGTTTGTTTACCAGTTCAGAGGAAGGAACATCTTGTTTGAGACTCTCTTCAACATAAAGGCTTTTTTTCTGCGTTTCCAGTCAAATTATTGGTCATTTTGAAATAGATTTTACATATTGATAATATATCGTGCAGTGCAGTGTTGATTTAAAGAAAATAATCTTGAATTATACCAAGTGAACTAAAATTTTATGGGTGAAATGGCAGCATGGGGTGGCTTCTCTTCCACCCCAATGCCTTCTCTTCTCCCTTCTCCTCCACCCCCATTCTAATTCCCATCATCATCATCATCAACCAGGAGCCTTCTACATGCACACCTCAAAGTAAGTGTACTTTACTGCATTTATTTTTAGTTTGCATGTAATTTTCGGTGAGCTGGAACCAATTACACAAAAACCCATTGAAACAATGGTTTCAGATAACGAGCAACCTTCTGGAATTCATTGTGCTCGTTAACCGAGGGACCACTGTACAACATATACCTTTACCAAGAGGATATTACACCAGCTCTCGTTGGTCAAACCATAGACCCTAAAACGTGAGTGTGATTGTGAACTATTAAATCCTCTAAAAAACTCTAAATAACCTTAATAAGTATATTTACGTACTGTATTTTGATAATATAATACAAATTGTCTCCTGATGTATCAACAGTTGTAACATGTGAGTTATATTTAACAGGCTATGTACTGTACATTGATTGTATTATTCATACTGTGTGTCCTGAGATAACAGCATTTGTTATATGTGAATTGTTCTTTAACAGGTTTTGAACGAATTATATGGTACGTGTCATCGTTGAGGGTCTTATTCTCCAACCCAAATCAATAACGCTCCTATGAGCGTTAACACAAGGTATCTGTATTTACTTACATCAGAAGGTTGGTTATTGCCACTTCCAAAGTAAAGAGTTGGATTGTACAACTAAGCAGAGTTACATGCCTGAAAGCAGGGGGTCATCAAGACTGTCTTGTGTTTCATCTAAAAAGTGTTGACTCCTGTCTTACAGATTTCTCTGCTATTTTTCTGAACATATCCTGCAAGCTAACCTGTTTCATGTATTTTGGTCTTTCTTTGATTAGTTTTTCTTGTAACATGTAAACATTCATTATTTCCTGTTCAGTAACAAAAGTGCATTGTTCGAGACCTTTTATCAATTCACCTGTCAGCTCAACTAACTTATCAATGGACACTCTTTCAGCTACCTCTTCCTAGTTTTCATCATTACTTTCTCCCCCACTGCTGTTTGTCTTTGGATTTACAACCATCTGAACAATTTCAACGTCAGTATAATGATGAACAGTTGATTCATCATCATCAACACCCATCCACTCGTTAATGTTATCTGCATCCAGCCTCGATGCAGCTTCCTTCGCAGTAGGATTACCGAGATCTTGAGCATAAGAAAGCAGTTCACGTACAATCTGATTTTGACTTGAAACCCTAAATCCCGTAAATTCATTTCCAATTTCCTCACCAGGTGCAGAACTGAACAATAAAGCTGGCCACAAATGCCATCCGTTTTTCAATGTTGATGATTCTACTGACTGCCAAGCATTTGCAACTCCATAAATCACATCTCTCATATAACATTCTTTCATAAATTCATTTACTGGTTTGCCAGAGTTACATGCACTCAGTAGCCGTAATATGCCATTGTCCAGGGGTTGAATTAATGATGTACAGTTAGGTGGCAGGTAGATACCGTAAATATTATTCTTCGCCAAGAGTTCTGCTTTTGGATGTGCAGAGCAGTTTTCTAAAATCAGCATTATCTTAGTTTTTTTCAAACCAACAGTCACAATGAGCGCTCTTGCTGCTGGAACAAAGTAATGTTCGAACCAATTCAATGTAATGTCAGTTGTTATCCATCCCTTTTTGTTAGCACAGTAAATAACTGGAAACTGTTTCATACCTTTGAAGGCTTTGGGGCGTAAACTTTTGCTAATGACTAACAACTTACACCTGTGGGTTCCTGCAGTGTTAGAGCAGCCCAACACAGTGACACGATCTTTTGATGCTTTATAACCTCTTGGTAATTATGTATCGTCAGTAGTCAGTGTTCGCCCGGGAGCACAACACCAATATATGGCGGTTTCGTCTGCATTGTAGACCTGTTCGGGACTTAAATTTTCATCCGAAACTAACTAAGCGAACTCGTCTACAAACGCAACAACTGCTTCCTTGTCCGCCGACCTTTTTTCACCACACACTGCACGAAACTTTATCCCATGTCGCTGCTTGAACCGCTGAAGCCACCGTTCAGTATAATCACACGCATAATCTATTCCTAATTCTGCATGAAATAATTTTGCTTGCTCCCTCACCATCTCCCCGGACAGTTCCACACCTTCACTAACGTGGTGTTTAAACAACTTTATCAGAACTTTATCTAGCTGTGAACATCTTCCATCTTTCAATGTTCTCCTTATGGACATCTGTTTCTTTGATTCACTATCAGCAAAGAACTAGAGCAGCTTTCCTTTCTGTTTTTTTATGTCATACACTGTGGAAGGCCAATGGTATACAAGTCGCATATGCTGCAACGGACACACCACTGTTGAGTTTTTTGAGAAGTTCAACCTTATCTTGTATAGACAACGTATGGTGTTTGCACTTTACACCACGAGAAGCATTTCCTTTATTCAATGAAGACATGACTGGGGCTAAATAAGAGCAGTTTATAATAATAAATGAAGAATAACACAGAGGAATAACTTGCCGCTCCTCAAACACCGTGCCAACAGCCGAGTCAGCTAGTGGCGCCACCAAACAGTAGCGGCGGGTTGGCGAGGAGACCGGCGCGAAATTTGAAAATACGGTGGCCAAATTATGTCCGAACCGGCGGTGGAACCGGATTACTGATTGCCGGATATGAGGTGGTCTACCTCTACTTTGGTCACATAATTAGGGATAATCACATCAATATTAATGGGCAAAGTTCAGGATAGGATAGGCAGGGAAAGGCAGAGAGATCGAAACCTTTAGGTGATTGGTAAAAACAGCCTGAGAACATTTAGAATGGAGGTAAATTAGCTTCTATGACTGCATCCATGGATTTTTTTTGTAATACAGTTCTGGTAGCAACTATAAATGGCAAAGAAGGGGGAGCCATGGCAGTATGGTCAGACAGTTATTTAAATTTTAAATGTGATATTCAGTTCAATTAATGTGATTTATAAGAAGCCTAATAAAATATTACAAGAGTGTACAGTATAGTGTTCTTTCACTTAGCCCACCAATGGAATTTACCACAGGATGTTAACGAGCAGGGAAGGGGGCCAGTGGTCAATGGAGCCCCAAATCTGTCTTAGTCTAGCCCTGCATCTCAAGCTACCACCACCACTTAACTCTTTACACCATCTCAAACGTGTTTCTGTCATGCATACTAGTCCTCTAATCACTACCCATACATTTCACAATTTATGAGTATAAAACAATTTGTGTTAGCCACAAGCCTGCTAGCTACTGCCTGGGAGGGATGTTTAGCTTTTTTTTTTTTAATTATTCCAGGTCTTGTGTCATAACCCTTTTAGCTAATATCATAGGTTAAATTTTTTTACTTTTAAATAAGAAAAGTACCAGGTATGATTTTCTCTAGTATCGGGTAACAGCACTTTAAATACATGTACCGCTGTAATGTTTCCAAATACCATTAGCGATTGTACCTTTCCAGCACCCCCAATTTCTGAACATTTATATTTCCAGATAATTGGTTTTCTTTAAGTCTGTCCAAATTTATGCTCACATACAGTAGTAACTTTTCTTGTTAAAAGAATTATCACAATATATTGCCCTTGAAGGAACTTCAGATTAGCGTCTAAATTATCTTGTCTCAAGATTAGATACTAGAGTACAATCTAAACTTAGACTACAGGTACCAGTACTTGAATAAATATTTAAAAAAAATTGGTTTATGCTGTCAATCTTATAATGACATGAAAAAATCTTAAAGCTCAGCCAAACTTCTCTTTCCTTATTTTACCATAAATTCAATAGGAAATGTTCTCAATAATGTATAGGGTTGAAGAGCTGCTGTGATCGCGACATGAAGTTTGGAAGTGCTCAGTGGGCGGAGCAGAAATAACTGGAACCACACAAGAGGCCTTAATCCATCAGTATAATGGTACAGGCTGATGATCCCGATGAATGAAGTGTTAGGCAAACTAGATTTCAAGAACACTTTTAACCTAATAAAAATACAGTGATCCCTCGGTTAACGAGATTTCGGTTAACGAGTTACCTCCCATAAGATTCTTAACTTCGGTTAACGAGTTTCTTACGAGCCGACCACAACAAGTTTTTTCTCTTGCACTTGGCGGTCAACCAGCTGTAGTATTAGTCCGCAAATACAGTAATCGGTTCTAGGGCTTAAATTCCTTACTATTTTAGTAAATATCAAGAAGTTTATACAATTCAATAATTTTAAAATTTTAATATTAAATTTTTTAGTCATTTTAACAATTATTGAACACAATTGAAGGTAAAGTGACTAGTTTTATGCGCGCCATCCAGCCTGCCAACACACCATACAGGCGTCAGTCTTTGTGTCTTTTCAGTGGAGGTAACATCTTGCTTGAGACTCTCTTCAACTAAATATTTTTTTCTGTGTTTGCAAGCAAATTATTGGTCATTTTGAAATTTATTTTACATATTCACAATATATAATGCAGTGCAGTGTTGATTTAAAGAAAATAATCTTGAATTACACCAAAATTTTATGGGTGAAATGGCAACATGGGGTGACTTCTCTTCCACCCCAATGCCTTCTCTTCTCCCTTCTCCTCCACCCCCATTCTAATTCCCATCATCATCATCATCATCATCATCATCATCAGGAGCCTTCTACATACACACCTCAAAGTAAGTGTACTTTTCTACATTTTTTGTTGAATTTAGGCAATTTTCGGTGACCTGGAACCAATTACCCAAAAACCCTTTGAAACAACGGTTTCGGTTAACGAGCAACCTTCTAGAACGGATTGTGCTCGTTAACCAAGGGACAACTGTATATACATTTTCAATGATGAAGAGTGCCCTCCCATTCACTTTTTGCTCAGAACAAGAAATTTAATGGCTGTAAATGTTTTGATAAATTGTGCATCAACTCATTTAGCAAACAGGAGCATATGTGCATCTCTCTAAATTCTGTGCCTTTCCTTACAGGGTAATATAGGCAGAAAGAGGAAGAAGACAAAGAAATTCAAGCTGAGTTATGGGCCTCTGCCTCTGAAAGCAAGGAAGACCTAATTACAATATTATGCTTTAAGTTTGATGTTTTTTGCACATTTATAAATGTTAATTTATAAGTGATGTACTGTAAATATATGCACTCCTGAGTTATGAAAGGATTCTATTCTTGATTTTTTTTTTTGGAATCAACACTGCACTGCATTATATATTGTCAATATGTAAAATATATTTCAAAATGACCAATAATTTGCTTGGAAACACAGAAAAAAAAGCGTTTAGTTGAAGAGAGTCTCAAGTAAGATGTTACCTCCAGTGAAAACAGAGAGAGGCTAACGCCTGTCTGGTGTGTTAACAGGCTGGATGGCACGCCAGAAACTAGTTTCTTTACCTTCAATTATGTTCAATAATTGTAAAAATGACTAAAAAAGTTAATATTAAACTTTTAAAATTATTGAATAGTATAAACTTCTTGATATTTACTAAAATAGTAAGGCATTTAAGCCCTAAAACCGATTACTGTATTGGCGGACTAATACTACAGCTGGTGGACCGCCAAATGTAAGCGAAAACATGTTGAAGTCGGCTCGTAAAAAACTCGTTAATCGAGGGATTACTCGTTAACCGAAGTTAGGAATCTTATGGAAGGTAAATCGTTAACCGAAATCTCGTTAACCGAGGCGATCGTTAACCGAGGGACCACTGTACTGTATTCCTATAAAAAAAATCCTCCAAAATGTCCAGTTAAAAAGAAAATAAGGTATTATTGTTTTGGTCATCCAGCAGGTTAGGTTTAGATTAGGTTGGGTGTGGTTGAAATTACGTTTTTCTGATGGTTTTTGATGTGTTTTGAAAGATTAATTTCAACTTCCAATTAGGTGGAAAACCGAAACGATAATTTTACCAAATATAAAAATATGTTTTGAAGTATCGCATACATTCACTTTAGTTTAAAGTACACTACAGCAATAATGTGCATATCTCTCACCAATATGTCAAGGGTTCGGGCCCAGACACATGTGAGAAGGGTGTAATCCAGTGTGACCCTATCAAATATCACAGGTTTCCCGACCTCCGGTTTTCTCCTGTACTTTTGCCTCACATTTTCCCTCTCCTTCACAGCCCTGCCAACTTTGAATAACCAATATTTTTGGTAATTTGTTTATTTATTTATTTTTTATTTTTTGGGGTTGGGGGGGTCATATTAGTCAAAATACTAAAAAATCTAGTATTACAAGGGAAATGTAATAGAATAAAGTTTTCTATTTCTTTTCCCTCCTTCTCCCTATAAATTACAGTATACTGTACTGTAAACAGAAACATGAAGTTCCATGTTCGGCCTAAAACGAATCTTGACTGAAGTCTCACTTACCCTAAGTGCTTGGTAAGATAATTATTTATCAGAGAGTTTCCCAAGCCTCAGTGCCTGCATCACTTCCTGTTTAATGCTGCCAATTTGTACCGTCATCCTAACGCACCTGCATAAGGTAAGCCATAAGATACATTCACCAGGGTCCGGCTAGGAAACATGGCACTAGGCCTAAGATAGGATAGGTTAAGTTAGTCTATTACGTGTTGACTAATAATTACTGAAGGTTTCCCCTCCCCCTAAAAAAAAAAGTTGGATATTGGTGTGTTTCTTCAATTGTCACCTCCATTTTCTTGGAATAATTAAATTGTCATTTTTTAATTTCCTCAAACATGATGTTTTTCCCCAAGAAAATGAATGTCAAGCTTCGAAGAAAACACACCAATATATACACCAGAAAAATATTAGTGTGTTGAAATCGAGGTATTTTTATATTAGTTCACACAACATTCCTGCCCCAAATCTATTATCATATTCGAAAAACACGTCTAAATTTAAGATCATTTTCTTCTACAGTTGTACCCCACTTAACGCGGTCAATTGAACCCAGAGGGTCCCGCGTTAAGTGAAATCCGTGTTAAGTGAACAACAGAACATATGGGATTAATTCCAATAGAAACCGGCCCGACCCCCAAACTCCACTTTTTGAAGGCACATACCTATGTTGTAGTAAAAATAACATCTTAATTTTATGATGGTACATGCACACAATTAATACTTAAGAGAAATAGAGAAATACAGTCGCCAAGTTAATGTCCATTCAAATAATGGACTCAACCTTGCCTCCCCCCCTCTTCCAACCGCGCGGTCAGTCCCAACCCTCCCCCCCACCCCCCACCAATCCTCCCTTCCAGGGTTTTTAACATTTAGTATTAAATAATACCTCAGATTAAAGTTAGGATAATATAATTGACATTGCTGGATTCCTTGTAAGACCAGGAATATTTTGAATATAAATGTCATATATTTTGCACAAAAGATAACATAGTTAATTTGAGAAAAATTTTTATCTAAAATTTGTATGTCTAATGCAAAAATATGATGTTTATATTCAAAATGATCATCAAATTATAAGAATTCCAGCAATGTAAATTATATTCAGACCGGGTAATTTGTATGAATTTTATGAGCTAAAACAAATATCTTCAGTTAATAAAAAAAAAAAATAATTCTTCACAGGGTAACAGATGGTCGGTCGGTCCCTCCCTCCCCCCACCAACCGTCCCAAGGAGATGTGTGGGATAACCACTAAATTTTAATAAATAATACCTCAAACTAAAGTTAGGATAATATAATTGACATTGCTGGATTCCTTGTCATAAGCATTTTATCTCGACGCTCTCCCTTACTCCGCTCACCCACACCTGGTTCATCTTATGACCCTACACCCACCCCCTGGGCCTGCCTCTCCTGCAGGGATGGATGACACAAACAGCGATGATGACCCAGATGACCCCCAGCCCACACGTTGCCACCCTGCCACTCATAAATAGAGTACTGGACCACTGACCTGGTACAGACTGCCACTTCAATATTTCACAAATTACTCTCAGTAAACAGTTTCACAAATATTTTACATTTGCTCCACGTCTATGATAATCTAGAGGGGTACAGTGACTCGACGAAGAAAATCCGCTATGTTTGACAACCTACATGAGAAATTCAGGACCCTCTTCTATCTATACTACCAGAATATTTGTATTCGTAGAAGTATAGTGCTGTGTCGAGGCAGTATCAGTTTCCACCCAAGCGACACCATTTTGGCCTGAAGTTGTTTGTGATGTGTGATTGCAAGATGAGCTACATCCAAGATATTATGTACATGAGGGCACTACTGATACAACACTTGATCCTATCACTGGCCATTCTGGGGGGACAGGGTAGTGTTTTTCCAGTACAGGTACTTACATGACAACAAAGACCAGGGCTTGTGGGACATGCAGAGCCAAGCGTATTTCTATGCCATACCTCCCCAACAAAAAAGAAAGGAGTGATGGCCAAGTCATCCTTAGGAAAGCACACTAATGCCTTTCAATATAATGGTGTAATAAGAAGGGTGTTAATTTGATGTCTACTGTCCACCTTTGTGCTGAGCCATAACATACACAAGGCAACAAAACAATACGAGATGAAACCTGAGTGTTCTTTTTTATAATATAACCATGAGACTTGGAGATAAATCAGATGCAATGATCTCTAGTGTAAAAAGTGCCTGGAAAACAACGAAATGGTATAAGAAAATGTTTTTCCATCTCCTGGACATGTTATTATTAAAATGCACACATACTATACCAACAAGTGAAGGGAAAGAAATTCACTGACCACACCATTCACATCCTCAAGCAACTTCTGGCTGTCTACCACCAACTGTGTGAGCCACAGTCCATCCACTCCCAGAAACACATCAAAGCCTTAATGCCTCCCAGTTTGCTCAAATCCCGGACTGTATCCTTCCTACAGCATCAATGAGACACCCAACGAGAAAATGCCATGGCTATGTATGCACATTCAACAAAGCAACCTCAGGTGTACAAGGAAACATTTTACATGTGTTTGATGTGCGGCCACCACCATGTGTCTTACCGTGTTTTAAAGTGTATCACACTTGAAATGTGAAATTCAAATAGTGTTCAAGTATAGAAATAAGTGCCCAAGTATGTGGAAAAATGATGCATGCTGTGAAGAATAGCGAGGGTGCACCATTTGAAAACATTGTGCTTCCCCATCTGGAGTACTCAAACCCTGTCTGGTCCCCGAGATATGCTAGGAACTGTCAGTTGGTTGAAAATGTTCAAAGGAGGGCCACCAGACTGGTGCCTGCACTTCGGCACCTCAGCTACCCTGAGAGATTGGAGCGCCTGAACTTGCCTAGCTTATACTACAGATGGGCAAGGGGAGACCTAATTGAAGTGTATAAGCATCTCAAGGGACACTACTCAGTCGAGTGTCCTTACTTGGAGCTGGCGGACACTCGCCCCACAAGGGGTCACAGCTCAAGATTGAAGAAGCCGCAGGTCCAGAAAACTGTGAGGGCAAACTTTTTCGGCGTGAGAGTTGTGAACTCTTGGAACAATCTACCAGAAAGTGTTGTGTCAGCACCGAGTGTGAGCTCTTTCAAGACCAGACTTGACCAACACTGGAGCGGGTTCAGGTACATTCAGGAGCTGGTGCATGCCCAGTACTTGCCAACAGTGTGAAACAAAGGGGTGACCGATCGCCCAAGCGACTAACGAGCCGATCATTTGGTGAAGAGGATAAAAGAAAAAGAAAAGTAACAGACGTGACTGATCGCCCAAGCGGCTAACGAGCCAATCAGTGGTGAAGAGGATAAACGTAAAAAGTAAAATCACAGCACAACCACCAAGAAACCATGAGATACATTAGATTGATAGATATTTTGAATATAATATGACTAATGTTGTATCAGTTTGAATTATATATGTGACGTTGTACTGTATTCACTAGAATACTTACCAAAACCATGCTCATGTCTGCAGATGAATACAACAGCTGACTCTAACCTCGACTTTTTCTTCCTTCAGTTAAAGATAATTAGTTTATATGAATAAAGAATAAGATGCTAAAATAAAGGTACCTATGGTACTTATTTCCCTATCTACCTACTTAATTATTTATCTACCTACTACTTAATTATTTATCTACCTACTACTTAATTATTTATCTACCTTCTACCTAGCTTTCATACCTACCCAACTACTTACTTACCTACCTACCTACATATCTGCTTACTTACCTATATACTGACCTCACAACCTACTTACCGGTATCTTCTTATTTCCTATCTCTATTCACTTACCTGCAGATTTACTTCCCTAACCACCTACTCACTTATATATCCCGAACTATCTGTTTACTCATCTAGCTACCTACCGTCTTTCCAATCTGCTTACAACACCTTCTTTACCCATCTACACACTTACCCAACTACCTACCTGTCACTACTTACTATAACAATCACTACTTAATCCTACTTACTATGTCTGTTGCTTGTTATTTAATTCTTCCATACATCAGGTTTCCTTTGCAGTAAATACATATAATGTATACAGTTGCAGTAATTTTAGTGTTAATATACTCTCTCTTATTACCAGGGCAAAAGTACACATCTCAGAATTGTCTGAAAGGGATGGAGATGGTATGACTCAGGAAGAAATTAAGTGTGTTGCTACAGTTGAACAGAAAAATGCACTCTCAAGCAAGTTATATTATGTGTAGTAAATCAAATGGTGTGTACTAGAATTTATTTTCCATGTAGACTGGCATATAAGAGGTTTCTGAATTGTTGGGAGGATTTATTTTTAGGTGACTGTTCCTATAATTAATCTTTCATGTGGTGCATCTATGCATATACAAGATAGGAATTATATCTTGCTGTCTTTAGGAAGATAAATGTTGTACTCGGTGAAAAGGTGTACCTGTAGTATAAGGTACAAAATGCATCTGAGGATACAGGTTCTTTTGTGCAGTAATCACAAAAATAGTTGTCTGTATTAAATCTTAGAATTGTGTAATTGCAGTTGAAAGGGTTTCATTTTTTTTATACCATGCCAAGAGGATAGTTGTCTTAGGAATACTGTACTGCATAGTATATTTCTTATTTGGAGTTAAGCTTGCTGTAGATTTAGAGGAAAATGTATTGGTTCTTTTGCATGTTGACAATTTAAGTTTCATGTTATATTTAGTGAGTGGACAAAGCTTTATGTAACTATGCTGATGTTCATAATATTTCAGAAGATTTAAGAGAAATTTAAAAAAATGCACTGGAGACCATTTTTGTGTCAGTTTATAGCAGGATTGCATTTAAATGCCAGTTTACTATGGTTTTTCTTTTAATATTTATTGGGAAGATATGGAAATATGATAAATAACAATGTTTCTAAAAATCATAATTTTTACTTATTCCTCTTATTTACAAATGTTTTTTACAGAACCAGAATTAAGGTATTCACTTAATTGAAAACTCTTTTAAAAATAATATAAATGCTTTGCTGTTCTGATTTATTGGTGCTAAGTTAGGAAATGCTTGCTGTGCTCTGGCAATATCTCCTTAAACTTACAGGAAAAGACAAATGTGCTTTGAGATTCAAAATTCTGCATTTTCCACCTTATAAAACAAATTTTTTCCCTAGAAATGTCTCCAAAACTCACCCTGTATCTTTCACGTCAAAGGATAACCCTATGGGGATGAGGATCCCCACTAAAACCGAGACCATAATATTTAAGGACCCTAGCCCAAGTTAACCAGCTACCTAATTAAACATACCTATGTGAGAGAACTTATATCTTGCCTGAATA
The DNA here is from genome assembly GCF_018991925.1 of Homarus americanus. NCBI lineage: Eukaryota > Metazoa > Arthropoda > Malacostraca > Decapoda > Nephropidae > Homarus > Homarus americanus. Next base: position 15,909 of record NW_024726261.1, read on the forward strand.
ATAAAGTAAATTGGGTGGAGGAATAGCACTACTATTTAGGTTTTTCTAAGAATAAAGTAAAGAAAGATGCCACTCTTGGCACATGCACTGCTACCATCTTTGTTCACATCAGGTTGCTTGGTGTAGTCTGTTGTTTTATAGGCAATAATAACATTAATGTATAATTATAGTCCATGCTCACTAATAAGAAAGACCAGCAGCAAATGTACTATTTTTGCATTAATAATATTAATACATTTGTACCTTGCTAATTTGACAACTTCAGATCTCTACCCTATTTGAACTATCTCTTGGATACAAATTAACTGAAGTGTGGCCAAAATTCTTTGTGCCTTGCATAATTCATGTGCTGTTACAGTCGGTATTAATGAAAAAAAAAATTCTTAACATTATATTGAAATGGTTCATATGGAGTGATACTAACACTAAGGGTATTTATGTATACAGTACAACCAGTTTTTATGTCTCTGTTGGCTCATGACTTCATGGAAAATTACAGGCTGTTTTGTGTGAGCCTAAAGGTGCATCCACACGTGTGTACAATTTGTCGCTAACATGTGATCAAAATGAGGCACAGGGTTCCAACTGGTAGGGTGCGGCTGCGTGCATTAGATCCGTGTTTCTTCTTGTTGATCACATGTTGGCAACCAAATGTATGCACGTGTGAACACACCTTTAATAAAACATTATTTTTTCACATAACATACAAGTATGGCATGTAACACTAATATATTTATGTACTGTATATAGAACTACAACCAGCTGTTGCTTTTATTGTAGGGCTGGATAATACTAATGCCTAAATATTTAGGCTTGTTGCTAGGCTGCTTGCTTCATGGAAAAGTACCATATTGTATTGTGCTGTGGCAGAAATATATACAGGTGCTCCCCGACTTACAACGGGGTTAGGGACCCAAATCCAGGTCGTAAGTCCGATTGGTCTTAAGTCCGACATAGATAAAAAAAAAAAAAAAATCTACAATGAAATACAGTACAGTAAAAGTAATAAATAATGAGGACTGGATACAGTACAGTAAAAGTAATAAATAATGAGGAATGGATACAGCGTGACTGAGCACTTACCTTTAATGTAGTCAGCTGAATGCACACGGGGCCCCCATAATTTTCTATTTACAGGATACATGGAGACTATATTAATTGGATGAAGCAGAGGAGGAGACAGGGCTGGGTGGGTCATCAATGTCGCTTTCTTCAGACAGGTTTATGTACTGTGGAAACTTGCTGGTGAAGGTATTGGATCATCTTGAGGGAGTGAAGAGGCAGCACTGGTGGGACGTGAGGAGACAGCACTGGGGGACTTCTTAAAATAGATGTCCAATTTAGACTGCACAGTTTGTTTTTTCTTTTCATTATAAATTTCTCTGTAGCAAGCAAGTGCATCTTGGATCATTCTGTCAACTTTGGCATAACGCTCATAATTTTGATCCATGCCATCAAACATTTGCATTCCTTTATTAATTGTAGCAAATACCTCTGCTATTTGTTTCACTGAAAACTTTTTGGGGGGTGCAGGTTCTTCTACATTTTGTCTCTCTTCTTCCTCTGCAATTTTCTGTGCATCTAGTTCAATAACATCCTCGTTACTGAGCGCCTTCTGCTACACTTTCAACCAACTGTTCAACATCTTTATTATCAATTTCTAACTCCAGCTGTTTACCTAACTCCACTATCTTGTTACTAATATCCGAAATAACTTAATTTTCATTAAATCCTTTGAAACTGTTCACATATCTTTTCAGGATTTTCTTCCATATTCCATTCATGCAATGTTTTGTAACCTGATTCCATGCTGCACTAATGTTCTTTTCCATGACAAAACGTTGTACTCCTTCCAAAACTCTCTGAGCGTTTTCTCACCTTCAGTAGCAGCAACAGCCTGAGCGAAGGTCGTGCGTAAATAATACGCTTTAAAGGCAGCAATAGCACCTTGATCCATGGGTTGGATGATAGAGGTAGTGTTAGGTGGAATGTAGACTACCTGAACATCAGGGTGCATGTCGTCCAGGTGTGGTGGGTGTCCCGGAGCATTATCCAAAATCAGCAAAATCTTGAATGGAATCCGTTGTTGCAGACAATACTCCTTGGCTCGTGGAATGAAACAAGTCATGAACCAATCCTCAAACAGTGCTAAGGTCATACAAGCTTTCTTATTACTGCGATAAAACACTGGCAGTGTGTGCTTGCTGACATGTTTAAAAGCCCTGGGGTTCTCTGAATGATAGATCATGAAGGGTTTTAGCTTGAAACCAGCAACATTCCCCCCAACAGAAGTGTAATTCTGTCCTTGAATGCCTTGAATCCTAGCATTGTTTTTGCCTCTTTGTGGATGTATGTCCACTCAGGCATGCGCTTCCACAATAATCCAGTCTCATCCACATTGAATAATTGCTCAGGCAAATAATTCCCTTCCACAATCACTTCATCTAACTCCTCCTTAAAAGCTTCGGCAGCACCAACATCGGCACTAGCTGCCTCTCCACTCACCTTAACATTGTGTAGACTGTAGCATTTTTAAATCTATCAAACCACCCATGACTTCCTATAAAGGTTTGCTCACATTCATCTCCTGCCTGCTCCTTCAGGCTTTGGAACAGGCATCTTGCTTTAGCCTGTATGGTTAGAAGGCTTAAGGGTACACGCTTCTGTATCTGGTCTTCTATCCATATCACCAATAATTTTTCCATATCGTGAATAGGACCTTGTCTTTTCTTTGAAATTATAGTTCCCTTTATAGGTGTTGTTCCTTTCACTACATCACGAGTACGTTCCTTGTCCTTCAGAATAGTGGATATGGTTGAGTGTGAGAAACCTAGGTCACGTGAGATTGTTGCTACAGTTTTTCCATTCTCATGCTGCGTTATTATCTTCATTTTCATGTCAAAAGTAATTGCCTGTCTCCTTTTCTTTGGAGCACCACCAGCACTTTCACTTTTAAACTTTCCAGTCATTATAAAGTCAATTAAATACGATAATAACGAAAGTTCACAGCGCAATCAGTATAGGATACGATAGCCAAACACCAAGTAAGCGCTCCACTGAGTGAGTGTACCCACGCGGCGACCCGAGCCGCGCTCTCGCCCTGGACAGAAACGTTTCAGTATAGAAAATGCGCGCGTCATTTGAAAATATTTTTGGTCACGACTGCCGCGGTCGTATGTCCCGACGGTCGTAAGGTCAGAGCAGGTCGTAAGTACAGTATTACCCCGCCTAACGCGGTTTCACTTAACGCGTTTTATCATATACGCGGTGCCTCGCCAGAGCTGAACTTTCACTTAACACGGATTTTTTCCACATATACGCGGTGAGTGTCCGGCTCCAGACGCTATTTTTAGATTTGCCCCACCCTGCCTGACTGCCTGTTTTAGCTCATAAAATTCATACAAATTACCCGGCCAGAATATAATTTACATTGCTGGAATTCTTATAATTTGGTGATCATTTTGAATATAAACATCATATTTTTGCATTAGACATACAAATTTTAGATAAAAATTTTTCTCAAATTAACTATGTTATCTTTTGTGCAAAATATATGACATTTATATTCAAAATATTCCTGGTCTTACAAGGAATCCAGCAATGTCAATTATATTATCCTAACTTTAGTTTGAGGTATTATTTATTAAAATTTAGTGGTTATCCCACACATCTCCTTGGGACGGTTGGTGGGGGTGGGGGGGAGGGAGGGACCGACCGACCATCTGTTACCCAGTGAAGAATTATTTTTTTTTTAACTGAAGATATTTATTTTAGCTCATAAAATTCATACAAATTATCCGGTCTGAATATAATTTACATTGCTGGAATTCTTATAATTTGATGATCATTTTGAATATAAACATCATATTTTTGCATTAGACATACAAATTTTAGATAAAAATTTTTCTCAAATTAACTATGTTATCTTTTGTGCAAAATATATGACATTTATATTCAAAATATTCCTGGTCTTACAAGGAATCCAGCAATGTCAATTATATTATCCTAACTTTAATCCGAGGTATTATTTAATACTAAATGTTAAAAACCCTGGAAGGGAGGATTAGTGGGGGGTGGGGGGGTGGGTTGGGACTGACCGCGCGGTTGGAAGAGGGGGGGAGGGCAAGGTGGGGTACTTTGATTGACAGATAGTGTTGTGAAGATTATTTTTTTTTTTATTAACTGAAGATATTTGTTTTAGCTCATAAAATTCATACAAATTACCCGGTCAGAATATAATTTACATTGCTGGAATTCTTATAATTTGGTGATCATTTTGAATATAAACATCATATATTTTTCATTAAACATACAAATTTTAGATAAAAATTTTTCTCTAGGTAACTATGTTATCTTTTGTGCAAAATATATGACATTTATATTCAAAATATTCCTGGTCTTACAAGGAATCCAGCAATGTCAATTGTATTATCCTAACTTTAGTTTGAGGTATTATTTATTAAAATTTAGTGGTTTTCCCCCAAAAATTTCTCTGAGAGGGAAGAGCCAGCGAGTGTAGTGTGAGAGGGGAGGGAGTTGAGTCCATTATTTGAATGGACATTAACTTGGCGACTGTATTTCTCTTTAAGTATTAATTGTGTGCATGTACCATCATAAAATTAAGATGTTATTTTTACTACAACATAGGTATGTGCCTTCAAAAAGTGGAGTTTGGGGGTCGGGCCGGTTTCTATTGGAATTAATCCCATATGTTCTGTTGTTCACTTAACGCGGGACCCTCTGGGTTCAATTGACCGCGTTAAGTGGGGTACAACTGTACCGATGGACGTAAGTCCAAGCAGTCGTAAGTCGGGGAATATATATATATATACAGATAGACCCCGACTTACGACAGGGTTAGGGACCCAAATCCAGGTCGTAAGTCCGACATAGATAAAAAAAAAAAAAAAAAAAAAATTTCTCTTTTTAATAAATAATCTACAATGAAATACAGTACAGTACAGTAAAAATAATGAATAATGAGGAATGGATACAGTACAGTGAAAGTAATAAATAATAAGGAATGGTTACAGTGTGACTGAGCACTTACCTTTAATGTAGTCAGCTGAATGCACATGGGGCCCCCATCATTTTCTAATTATACATGGAGACTACATTAACTGGAAACGTTTCGGTATAGAAAATGCGTGTCATTTGAAGAAATTTTTTTTTTTTTTTTTTTTTAAATAAAAAATCTGCGGCGGTCGTAAGTTCCGACGGTCGTAAGTCGTAGCAGTCGTAAGTCGGGGTCTGTCTGTATATGTATATATATTTCATTAGCCCAATAAACACGCGGACTTCTACAAACAATCAACACCTCAACCTACCAGGATTCGAACCCACGGCCCACGAGCCCATGACTGTGACCGGGGAATGCTAACCGTCATGAACGAACAGGGCACTGCTTTCATTCATGTTAGGAATAATAATCATCCCATTGCTTGGGAAAAAAGCTTCGAAGTATTCAAATCATCTTGTGTCACAGAAAGACTTCTGGTTGAAGCTAGTTTGATTAAGGAATTAAAATCAATAAACATTAGTGATGGTCAGTTAAAAACTGATAATATGTTACATAAATTTATTTGTCAGTGGCTCAAGGTTAAAAATGCTTTGAAAACCTTTGATCTAGATGTAGGATAGTTATTTAGTGGGTCCCTTATTTTTGACCTGACCTGACTAGTCACGTCGCCCCCTTCTCTTAAGCTCCTCTACGTGTGTGTTGGTGTGGGGATTAGTGGATGACATCATTATGACCTGACCTCATGTTTAATAAGGTCACCCTGTATATTTAAGCCTCTCTCTGTCCATGTAATCCAGTTGCCTCTGAAGATGTCTTGAATAAAGACGAAAGCTAAGGTGCTCCGTTGTTTCCCTTTTCCCGTGTGATTTTATCAAGATTTATCTTATCCACGTTTTCATTGTGGATACATATATATATATATATATATATATATATATATATATATATATATATATATATATATATATATATATATATATATATATATATATATATATACACACACAGTCAACCCTCGCTTTACGTGGTACCACTTTATGCGTTTACGCGGTACCTTGCCGAAACCGGAATGCTCACTTTCCGCGGTGCGTGTACCCTTTTACGCGGAGAGCGGCTGGCGGTTCTCTCGCGCCTCGCCATTTTTGGATCCAAACCTCCCGCCATCTGCCATGTTGTGTAAGCGGCGCGAGTAGGTTGCGCAGTGTATGTCTTTGTTGCGTTATCGGTGACGTCATATGACGTAGCGGACTGTGATTGGGCAAAGCATCCTTATCTCCCTCCCTGCTAGCTGTAATTCGTTTAATGTAGTACTATGACGTGCCCCGCCGCGGGAGCGTTCAAGCCCCTCGACCTACCACGTCAGTTACACCCCTCCAGGCTACACCGTGTATATCGGTATCCATTGTTCCATAAGAATGGCTTCCACCGGACCACCACCACAAAGAAACCTTGCATTACCTGGACCCAGCCGCCCTAAGCCAAAGAAGACACGACGTTCCTTAAGCTACGAGGTGAAGTACAAGATCATCCAAGAGTTGGAGAAAGGAACAAGACAGGTTGATTTGGCGCGCCAGCATGGTGTGAACGAATCTACGATCCGGACGATAAAGAAGGATGCAGCCAAGATAAAGAAGCACATGAACATCACAAAGTCTACAGGTGCTTCTATGATCAAGTATTTCCACAACCAGGTGCTTCTCAAGACGGAAAAATTACTTGTGAGCTACTTGGTGCGTCAGGCGCGACGGAACATGGCGGTGGACACGCGCTCAGTTAAGGAGTACGCACGTGAACTGTATGCTGCAGTGTCAAGAAAGATGGGAATTACAGAGCCCAAACCCTTTAATGTTTCCTCTGGGTGGTTACAGAGGTTTAAGAAGAGAAACAAGATCACCAATATAAACATTGGTGGTGAAGAAGCTAGTGCTGACCGTGTTACGGCTAGGGAATTTCCTCCGTTTTTACGAGAGATTATGGAGGAAGGACAGTACACCGACGACCAGGTGTTTAACATGGACGAATCTGGTCTTTTTTGGAAAAAACTACCCTCCAAGACCTTCGTTGTGAAGAATGCCAGCAAGTGTCGGGGTCGGAAGTTGCAGAAGGAGCGCATCACCGTCCTGTTTACCACCAATGCCTCCGGTACCTGTAAGCTCAAGTTATCGGTGATCCACACAGCACGCAAGCCGCACGCCTACAAGAGCATGGACATGACCAAGCTAAATGTCCACTGGCTGATCGCACGTAAGGTGTGGATGTTCTCTACACTGTCCCTCTCCTGGTTTGATGACTGTTTCGTTCCCGATGTGAAGAAATTCTGTGAGCAACAGAATGCGCCATTCAAGATTTTGTTGCTGCTGGACAACGCACCAGGACACTCGCCCCTACTGTTAGATCGTCACCCCAACGTAAAAGTGGTCTTCCTTCCTCCCAACACTACGTCTATATTACAGCCCACGGACCAAGAGTTAATCTGTAATGTAAAAGCTGCATTCTCTACTAAAAAATTCAAGCTCCTGAACGACTACACCAACACCAGGGAAGAATTGCGTAACCTGAGTGACACCAACACCGATAGCAAGAGCGAAGTACTTTTAAAACAATTCTGGAGAATATTCAACGTCAAGAAAGCAGTGGGCTTCTTGGTGGAGGCATGGGATCAGCTGTCTGTAGCAACTGTTCGTCACGCATGGAGACGTGTTGCAAGGCATTCTGGGCGTTAGGCAGAGTCAATCTGTGACTGGTGAGGTTCAGACTGTTGCAGTAGCAGTGGACCTTGCCAGAGAAGCTGCGCAGAGTGTTACAGCTGCAGGGTTCTCCGAGACCACCAACGACGACATCCTGGAGGTGATAAGGGATCCTGATGTGACTACCGACGACATGGTAGATGATGATGACGTCAGTGAAGAGGCAGGTGGTGCGTCATCCCAAGAAGAACGCCGCTTATCCCATAGTAATGTTAGGGGTGCCATCGAGTGTGTCGAGAAAGCCAAGCTCCTCCTTTCCGACGACCCTGACGCAAACAGGTATGAAATCTTCACTACCCAGCTGTTGCAGACTATGGAGCCGTACATCAAGGTTTATCACGACAACATAAAAACCAGCCGTCAGCAAAGCATAACAGAGTTCTTCGCCTGCAACCCACCACAGCCAGCCCAAGCCAGTGATATTGACAGAGGTAGAGACAGTGATGATGACTTTGAGGGATTTGTCAGGGAGGCCCTGACAAGTGTGGATGACAGTGATGGTGACTCACCTGAGGGCCAGTAGCCTGCCCTCTCCCTCGGAACCAGCCTCCATTCCCATACGCCGACCCATCTCTTCTACTAACGTAAGTGTTAACCCCAACCTTTATTTTTCCTAACTTAACCTTTATTTTTCCTAACCTAACCTTTATTTTTCCTAACCTAACCTCTTCTATATTAATTGTGTGTGCATACCATCATAAATTTAAGATAATATTTTTACTACAACATAGTTGTGTGTCGTCAAAAAGTGGAGTTTGGGGGTCGGCCCGGTCTCTATTTCAATTAATCCCATATGTTATGTTGTTCACTTTACAGGTTTCTCACTTTCCGCGGTACCCTGTGGGTTGAATTAACCGCGTAAAGTGAGGGTTCACTGTATGTGTGTATATATATATATATATATATATATATATATATATATATATATATATATATATATATATATATATATATATATATATATATATATATATCTTGATAAAATCACACGGGAAAATGGAAACAACGGAGTACCTTAGCTTTCGTCTTTATTCAAGACATCTTCAGAGGCAACTGGATTACATGGACAGAGAGAGGCTTAAATATACAGGGTGACCTAAAAACATGAGGTCAGGTCAAAATGATGACATCCACTAATCCCCACACCAACACACACGTAGAGGAGCTTAAGAGAAGGGTGGTGACGTGACTAGCCAAGTCAGGTCAGAAAAAAGGGACCCACAAAATAACTATCATACATCTAGATCAAAGGTTTTCAAAGCATTTTTAACCTTGGGCCACTGACAAATAAATTTATGTAACATATTATCAGTTTTGAACTGTTGGTGTGGGGATTAGTGGATGTCATCATTTTGACCTGACCTCATGTTTTTAGGTCACCCTGTATATTTAAGCCTCTCTCTGTCCATGTAATCCAGTTGCCTCTGAAGATGTCTTGAATAAAGACGAAAGCTAAGGTACTCCGTTGTTTCCATTTTCCCGTGTGATTTTATCAAGATTTATCTTATCCACGTTTTCATTGTGGATTTACATGAAAAAAAAAAAAAAAAAAAAAATATATATATATATATATATATATATATATATATATATATATATATATATATATATATATATATATATATATATATATATATATATATATATATATATATATATATATATATATATATATATATATATATATATATATATATATATATATATATATATATATATATATATTGGTGGTAATGGCATTATTATTTTTTATTGCTGTTGGTGGTACAGTTTTGTAAGTGTTTGTGGTAGTACAATATTGTTGGTTTTTGTTAGCGATGTTGTGCTCTCAGGGCATTTGAAGACAGTGCACTAGTCCCAGCCATTCAGCTGTGACTTGGGCATGCATCCTTCCCATGCAGCTATTGCCTAAAGATCTGTGATTCAGTTCATTTTAGTTGCTGGTTGGGATTTGGGAGGCATAACCTTTCCAATGCCATCTCTCTCTCTTAAATGGCATGGTCTGTTCTGTTCTGTTCTGATAATTACTCTTAGTATCGTATCATTCTCTTTATCTGTGAATTATTTCAATGTTTTCAGAAAAACTGACAAGGCACAAGATAAAAAACATTTTTCTTTGTCCGCTGCACAAGAACACACACCACACCTTGGCAGGTCAGGCAATAGTAGTGAAAAGTTTTGGCAGAAAATTACCATGTGGATCCATTACATTATGTATACAGCATTACATTAGTTCTTTATGCATGTACAATGCATATGTTTTAGGTAATATAGTGTTAAGTAGTTTGATCACACCAACAAGCTTCATGGCAAAGTCTGATTCTAGTGCCAAGGAAAATTGCCAATATTCTGTCTCTGATACAAAATATGCCTTAAAATGTTCATGACACCTTGTTTAGGAATATATAGAAAGTTAGATTTAGTTGGAGAAGATATGGTTTACTTTAGGTTAGCCAGTCTGTTGTCATATGGTGTGGATGTTGGTTTGGCTTCCAACTGGATGGTAGTAATGTGTTACGAAGTTCTCATCCTTCTGAGTGATTACAAATTAAGATGATGTTCACTTATCCAACTGAGAAATGGTGGCATGTAGATGGAGTTCAGTCATCCAGCTCATTCATAGTAGAGTATAGACCATTCAGTTGGGTGACGTATGCAAATGATCTTCAGTCATTCAGTTAGTTGAAGATGACTTGCTGATAAATACATGGGGTTCAGTCATCTAATTGGGTAAGGGCTGCTGCTGCACGACTGACCCAGTGGTGGCATGGGAGGGAGGAAGGCAGGATCAAATCAAGGATATAATTGGAGGAATGTCCTGTGGTGGAGAGTGTGCCACTCCGCTCGCTGGTGCGGTACACAGGGCAGTGGTACATGCCTTTCTCTTCTGCCTGGTCTTCATATTTACAGCTCACACCTGCAGACAACGCTATGAAAATCTTCAGGCAATTTGATGATGTATAAAAATAAGTAGTTTATGAATCAACTTTCTTCCAATTAGTCCAGATTATCGAGAGTTTGTTGGTATTCACTAAGCTGAATCATTCTACTTCAGTATCTGAGTGATGTATTTTTGTGCAAATAAGTTCAGGACAATATACGAGTGTGGCTAATCTAAATAAAACATCAGTTAGCAGAAATGTCATTAACATCTCAGACTCATCAAAATTTGTGAATCATAAGTTATAAGTTCTTGGTTACATATTCCTTCAAAAGATTTTGGTTATGTAACTAATGACAGTATCTTAACAAACTGCTCAAAAATTATTTTAATTTTATGTTCACTTGTAATGAACATTCCCTTCGTGTTTCATGCAAAGAAGTCACGAGTGTTTATTTTTGGTAAGCTCCACTAAGTGTATTAAATATCAATATGATTTATTTAAAATTTGACATACCATACCAGTAGTCTTATCTCAAAATCTAAAGGAGTAAAGATTTTCTTTTTGCTGTGAATAAAGTTGTCACCAAGATATATTTGCCGATATAAACTAAAACATATACGTATACCACTTAATTTACATTTAAATCCACTGAGAACAGGAATAACTGGTGTATAAAAATAATCCAGTCATTTAACAATTTGCAGAAAAAAATTGTCTACTGTATTCTAGGTTATATCCATTCAATAGTTTCAAATAGTTTGAAATCTAGGTTTTATTATAAAGTACATAAACCAAATTTCATTTTGTAAATAGTATACTGACATATCATTACTTTTGACATGGAGCAATTTTCAGGTACCCATAAAATCTTAACCAATGATATGGTTAAATCACCTTGATGAGAATACCTGGTCTGACTCAGTGATAAAGAAAATTAAATTGAACATGTAGGGCAAGGTAAAGGAATGAGTAAAGAGAAGGTGTGTTGGGGGCACATACCCTCATGGTGTGACATGTCTGGGAGGGCAGCAGGTTGGAAAAGGATGATAGGTAACTGGTCATGTAGCTGCTTGGCTGACATCTCCGCCAAGCAATGTTGTTCACGATCCCAGCGTGCACCTTCCAGGAAGAAGCCCTGCACAAGAGCACATTGGTATTAAGGGGCTGCATGTTGGGTGTAGAAAACTCTTCTGCCATACTGCTTTGTCTGTCATACTGGAATGACATGGGTATAACCCAATTGACTGTTTGACATATCATGCATACTGATCTTGGTTATTTTACCTGACCTATAATATACCTGCCCAGGCAACCTCACTTGCCTGGTATTCTAACAAAGATGCCCTCACTTGTCTTTGTCCTGCTTATTAGGTGTATAGCTTAAATATCTAAATCCTCTCCCAGCTTTGCGCAGTGGCAATATCGTAACCAATGAGTTTTATCCAAGGTGTGTTACTGTGTAAAGCTCGACTATCTGCTAATACTATTGGGAAAAATTTATCTAGCAATCAACCCTACCCTTATTATTAAGAGCCCAACCCCTGAACCCCTACTTATTCTATTCTAATATTATTTTCTAATCTATCATCCTACTAACCCATGTGTAGGTGCCTCCCTGTGCTTGGCGAGGGATGACCTGGTAGATGACGTCATCAGATTCATGACTTTGGCTCTGTGAGTCATTCTCGTTGTCTTCCTTTTCCTGCTGTTCAGTTGGGACTTTCACCGTCTGGAAAGTGAAGAAAAAAAATTGTTGGCCTACATAAAAGGTAACGGGTAGTGAGGGATGGGGTTGAAGACCAGATCACAGCTGAACCGAGTCACTAATCAAGGCACATTTAACTTATTTTACTTTTATCCTCTTCACCACTGATTGGCTCGTTAGCCGCTTGGGTGATCGGTCACGTCTCTGTTACTTTCCCTTTTCTTTTATCCTCTTCACCACTGATCGGCTCGTTAGCCGCTTTGGCGATCGGTCACGTCTCTGTTACGCACTGTTGGCAAGTACTGGGCATGCACCAGCCCCTGAATGTACCTGAACCTGCTCCAGTGTTGGTCAAGTCTTGTCTAGAAAGAGCTCACACTCTGTGCCATCACAACACTTTCTGGTAGATTGTTCCAAGAGTTAACAACTCTCACTCCGAAAAAGTTTGCCCTCACAGTTTTCTGGACTTGCGGCTTCTTCAATCTTGAGCTGTGACCCCTTGTGAACTGATCTGCCAGCTCCAAGTAAGGACACTCGACTTAGTGCCCCCTGAGAGGTTTATACACCTCAATTAGGTCTCCCCTTGCCCGTCTGTAGTATAAGCTAGGCAGTTCAGGCGCTCCAATCACTCAGGGTAGCTGAGGTGCCGAAGTGCAGGCACCAGTCTGGTGGCCCTCCTTTAAACATTTTCAATCAACTGACAGTCCGTAGCATATCTCGGGGACCAGACAGGGTGACAGTACTCCAGATGGGGAAGCACTTCACTCTTGAAGATCGTTACGAGGGACGGAATGTCTAGATATCTTAACGACCTTCTTATAAGATCCAATAATTTATTTGCCTGATTTACCTTCTCCTCGCAATGGCCCGAGAACTTTAGCTCATTGTCAACATACACACCTAGGTCCTTCTCACATTCAGTCTCAAATAGTGCAGTTTCTTCATCCCGTTGGGACATATGATACGCCTCCTTACCGTTGGTACGCCCCAGGTGCATCCTCTTACACTTCGTGACATTGAATTTCAGCAGCCATTTCTTCAACCATTCTCGGAGCCCACAGAGGTCCTTCTGCAGCTCTTCACAGTCTGCTTGGTTCTTGCTTTCCTGAAATAACTTGGCGTCATCGGCAAACATTTGTATGTAGGAGTGTACAATGTCAGGCATGTCATTTATGAAACAAACAACAGCAGGCCCAGTACACTGCCCTGTGGTACCCCACTTGTGACAGGTACAGATGATGATTTCGTGCCATTAATCACCACACACTGCTTGCGGTCATGTAGAAGGTCATCTATCTACACTAGGACATTTCCCAGAATTCCGTACCCTTCCAGTTTGATTTTCAGCCTTAATAAATTATAATTTCTGTAAAACATTTTTTGTTCTATATCACAATTTTTGTGTTGAAATTTTTTATAATTTATCCCAGGGTTTCAATTGTTTTCTTATTTTGACAACACAACATACATATATCATTTCTCACTCTCAATATTTTTTTAATTATTTTTATTTTTTTATTTATGGTTCTATTATTATTACAGTATTTATAATTTTTATTATTATTAATTTATTATATCCCCCCCCCCCTAGGCCTTGATGTGGGTCATTAAAAATTACCTGTGCCCGGGTGGGCAAATGACCATAAAAAAAACCTTTTTTTTTTCTAAAAAAGCAGTTTTTGTGATATAGTCCAGAATGCAACATCTAGCTTTATACCTACGTATGTTAATGCCTAGCAATAACTCGCCAAGCCAACATATAGGCAATTAAAACAAATAATAATTACTTAATACATAATATTAGGACACGTCGCTACCTGGCATTTAATTGCAGGTTATATCCCAAATATAGAGGTCATAATTTACAAAATGAGTACTATGGGCGAATTTCCGCAACCTGAGTTTCTGTAACGTAAGAGATACCTGTAAAATAACTATGTAACTTGAACCAGGTCTTAAACTAACCAGGGTTTTAAATATGAATCATCGTAATTCAAGGCTTTCCTTTACCCTGAAATTTATTTTATTTTTTTGAGCACTCCAAGAAAAATCTCTCCGTTCTGGGCATTCAAACAAATTTCCGAAAAATTGCATCGTGCATCGGCATGTGCCGAGCATATGGGTGGGTAGACTCAAAATGTTCGTGAGCTATGATTGGCTACTACTCTGTACCTGTACTGTCATATGACTGCATGGGATGCCTAAAATTGGCTGATGTATCTTGCAGTCTATCTCCTCAAACTCTAGCATCATGAGAGTAGTAGCTTGTTTGCTCACAAACTGTGTTGTGCAGTACTGTACCAGCATATAATCAGCCAAGACTACCATTTAAATAGTGTTAATTAAGATGTAAAAAGTAATTATATTCATGCACACTGTAAAGTACAGTACTGTACATTCAGAAAGTGAAAGTACCATATGTACAGTAGTACATATAGCAGAGTGGTCAGTGTATGCTAGTATGTAGAGAGTGTATGTACAGTACAGCAAACAGTGTGTGTACAATCCCTCCTTCATGTAGGGAAAGGAGAATGACATTTAGCAACACCTGCTACAGGCAGGTCATCCTATATGATCATTTCACCATTTGGCTTGCTTAAGACAACGAAATCTGCTATTAAATGCCAGGTAGCGACGTGTCCTCCTAATATTACGTATTTAAGTAATTATTAGATGTTTTAATTGCCTGTATGTTGGCCTGGTGAGTTAATGCTAGGCATTTACATACTTAGGTTTTTAGAAAAAAAATTGCTTTATTTTGCAGGGTCAGGTGTGTGTGTGAGTAGTAATACGCAGTCAGATGCGCTAGTGCCAGTTCATAATGTAAATAATGTTAGTGTGAAGCAATAAAACTGTATCTCTAATCACTGTTATGAATAAATTAGACATACATAAGTTAAAAAAGTGATAAAATTAGGTGAGTGGAACAGTGAAGATATAAATCCACGAGTAGAAAACATGACGATGTAGCAACATGGTAATTTATGCCACACAGCCACAAACCCTATGCTTCATACTTCCCATCCTGCAAACTCCAAAATGGTGAGTACAGCCAAAATTAGTGTTGTTCTAAAGTTTCATATACCAAATTGCATCTTTTAAGTCCTCCCCCAAATTTTTAGACGACCAGGGGTGACATTTAACATTCCAGAACCCGACCAAGTATGGATCAAGTGTTAATGTGTGTATCATTACCGGGTAAGTGTTTTGGAATGCTTACTATAAAATGTGTGATATCTCTGTATGTATTTTGTAGCAAAAAACATATGATACTGAAATCTTAGTGCTTCAGTGTTATGTTCATACCATTGAGTGTTTTGGATTGATTACAGTCCAGTTAGTAACCAGAAAAGGGTTCAGGTTCCAACAAAACTAAAGCCATAACACATGATTGGTTGGTACCATTTTTCTTAAAATAATGCATTACAATGATATTACTGTACAGGTGCTCCTCTACTTAAGAACATTCAACTTACAAACTTTCAGAGATACAAACACCATCACTGAGGGGGGGTTACCTGCCAGAACAGGTGTTTAATGTGGATGAGACTGGACTATTTTGAAGAAAATTCCAGATAGAACAAACATTACCTAAGAGGAGAAGAGTGAGCCAGGTTTTAAAGCTGTATTAAAGGGTATAGCTGTACTATATATCCATAATATTTTCATTTTTTACAATATATTTGGTATCTACAAGAGCAAAGATGGACTTACAAGCAAGCCTCAGGAACGTAACACGTTCGTAAGTAGAGGAGTACCTGTAGTATGTAACAGTAAGTGAGGTAGTAAATCTGATGACAAGATAGCCACAATTATTTAGGCTGCTTGTACAGATGGGGCTTGTGTAACTTCCAACTTCTATTTATTTTTTCTGGAAGTAGGATGACTCCAGAAGGCTGCACCTTAATTGTTTGAGCCGTGTTAATCACCCTGTTTGAATATAGGGTATGCCATTTTCCTTTGTCTATTAGCATACCTGTCATCTTGGTAAGATTTATCCTTCTCCTTTCATGATCTTGCTACCTTTTCCCTCCTTATTCAGTTCCTTCTTCATCCTTCTACCACTTGTTATCTTGTCATCCTTCCTTATCTATTTCTGCTTGTACCTGGTCTCTCTTCCTTCATTATTTATCAAGCTCTTCCCTCTCTGTTATGTGGTTCTCTTTTGATAACTAATCTTTCATTTCCCATTCTGTCTTCACCATCCTCATAGTCCAATTCTTACCAAGACAGCCTTTTAGTTTACCTGACTCTACTCTTCATCCTTTCCTGAATACTCCCTTCCACTTAATCTGGTTTATATCTCTCTCTCTCTCTCTGATTTATTACTTACTTTCCCTTCCTTCCTTCCTTCAATCCCTGTACTAAAGTTATTAGCCTGGCATTTGATATCTGTTTCTGCATTTTGTTACCTGGTCACCCTCCTTCTTGAGCTGGGGGGAGTCGTTATCGTAAGGAAGCGATTCGTTGTCTTCGAGGTCAGTGTCGAGGGGGTAGTACTGCCCCTGCACATTTGGCGTGGGCAGCCGCTCGATCACCACTGGCAACTCCACGAAGTTGGGTCTGATACATTCCTGGATGATATCTTCCACCTCCTTTTCCATTACCTGTTGGTGTAAATGCATATGGAGTATACAGTGAGTATGCTGTCAGTACAAAATTATTACACAACCTATGATAAATGAGATTAAATTTTATATAATTTACAGTACTGTACTTTACTGAAGCAGCAATGTACATAAATGACTAGAGAGCATGTCAGTGAGTGATATTTGGGGAAGCATATGCTGCTGCTGCTGGTGGGTGATGCTAGATTTTTAGTGACGGGTAAACCAGATAGAAATTTGGGACTTGATGGTTGAAGGGAAGTACCATAATAGAACACATCTGATACTGTAATAAGAATTCATGAATGACATCCAATTTCTGAGAGAACCTGTGTGTGTGTCTGATCTTGATTCTGGTTTCAGGCATTACATTGAGAAAAGGCTTGAATGAACATATATTGCTATGGTAGCTATATCATCTGCTGTGGTAGGCATACAGGGGCAGTACAGTATTGTCAATATGTGTTTGCTGTAGTAGGCATACAGGGGCAGTATTGTCATCATGTGACAGCTGTAGTAGGCATGCAGGAGCAGTATTGTCATCATGTGACAGCTGTAGTAGGCATGCAGGAGCAGTATTGTCATCATGTGTCTGCCCTTGGTAGGCACTGAGTAATATTGCACTAAAACAAATGTAAGTTTATTTTTACCTCCACCTTTTTGGATAGTTAGATTGGCCACCTTTGTCTTTACCCAATGACAAATGGTGTCAAAGAAGTCAAGAACATGTCACAACAAGGCAAAAATTACCCACATGAGCTGTTCAAATGGACTTGAGACTGGCAAATGGTCTTTAACATTACAAAATGCAAGTCCCTTCACACTTTCCTGGATTCTGTCAATAAGGAGAAAGATCTTGGTGTTGTGATAAGTCATTCAATGAAGGTGGCACAACAAGTAACTCCAGCAGTGAGAAAAGCAAATTGAGATTTGGGAATTATAAATGTACCTTTGAATATACAGGTAATGATAGAAAAATTCTCCTTGAACTATACAACTCTCAAGTATGTCCCAGTCTGGATTACTGCGTACAAGCATGGAAACCCTACCTCCAGAAAGATATAACATCCCTAGAAAAGGTCCAGCACAAGCAATCAAGATGATTCCAGAACTACTGTATATCATCTCGATTATCCAAGTTCAGTAGACCTTTCAGACAAGGCACAATATGGAAGATTTCATTAAAATATACAATATCCTGAAAGGAGATAATTACAAACTCGTCAAACTATCTTGCAGAACAAATATCAGGAAATACTTCTTCACACAGATGGTGAGACCTGGAATGGTCTACCAGCCCAAGCTGTAGAATCATGAACAGTACTGGGCTTCAAATAACCCCCTACAAAATTAACATGAACACTGGAGGGATCCTACACAGGCCACTGGCCTCCTTCCCTTGTCATAGCTACTTCTTGTGGGTGGTCATTAGGTAAATAAGTAAGCGATTTTTCCAATTTAGCATAATATATTTGTTTTAGTTTCATTGTGTATTTTTAAAATTGTTGTTATTATAACTGCATTTAACTTCACTACACTTTTCAACTAGTCTCCAGTCATGATTTGAATTTGTCTTTTGATTTAATAGTTTAATTTTTTTAATATTATAACAGTCATGTGTCTTGTTTTATCTTATCATTGTTGATTCTTTTCTATAGATTGCACTGATGATGGCTACTGTGATAATTGAAAGTTAATTAATAAAGAAGAATAAGTGTCAAGATGTTCATTGTGGTGCTTGTCCAGTCTTTGAACCTTACAAACTAGGCACTTGTTTGTTTGTAATATTACCATACAAATAATTACATTATAAACATAATATGGTACTAGATATAAAAGTAGTAACCTTAAACAGGAAGTCAATCCTGTCGATGGGTATGGCATGTTTCCTGGCATAGTTCTGACGTATGCCCGTGAGGAAGGAGTAGGGGAAGAACAGCCCAGAAAACCAGAATACGTCGGGGATTTTCTCGTCCGCCCACCGCTGGAAGAACTTTAGCCTGAAGGAATGCATAATAAGGTAGTAAGACAAACAAGCACAGCATAGGCCTCTTGAGTGAGTTCTTTATCATATTATTATATCAGTCTACTCAAAATTTATGCTTAGTAGACCTGAATCCCATATAATGCCAACTATATGAAACATTATTCTAACACTTTTATGAGCTTCACATATACTTTGTCAAGCATCTTTAAGTTAGCTTGAAAAGTATACAGTGGTCCCTCGGTTATCGAGCGCCTCGGTTAACGAGATTTCGGTTAACGAGTTACCTTCCATAAGATTCTTAACTTCGGTTAACGAGCAATCCCTCGATTAACGAGTATCTTACGAGCCGACCTCCACATGTTTTAGCTTGCATTTGGCGGTCCACCAGCT
Source organism: Homarus americanus (assembly GCF_018991925.1). Classification (NCBI taxonomy): domain Eukaryota; kingdom Metazoa; phylum Arthropoda; class Malacostraca; order Decapoda; family Nephropidae; genus Homarus; species Homarus americanus. The sequence continues at coordinate 35,250 of NW_024726261.1, forward strand.
GTAGTATTAGTCCGCCAATACAGTAATCGGTTCTAGGGCTCAAATTCCTTACCCTTTTAGTAAATATCAAGAAGTTTATACTATTCAATAATTTTAAAAGTTTAATATTAATTTTTTTTAGTTATATAAACAATTATTGAACATAATTGAAGGTAGGGTCACTAGTTTGTGGCACGCCATCCAGCCTGCCAACACAGCATACAGGCGTCAATCTGTGTCTTTTCAGTGGAGGTAACATCTTGCTTGAGAGACTCTTCAACTAAACGCTTTTTTTCTGTGTTTACAGGCAAATTGTTGGTCATTTTGAAATTTATTTTACATATTGACAATATATGATGCAGTGCAGTGTTGATTTAAAGAAAATAATCTTGAATTACACCAAGAGAACTAAAATTTTATGGGTGAAATGGCGCCATGGGGTGACTTCTCTTCCACCCCAATTCCTTCTCTTCTCCCTTCTCCTCCACCCCCATTCTAATTCCCATCATCATCATCATCATCATCATCGAGCCTTCTACATACACACCTCAAAGTAAGTGTACTTTTTACCTTTTTTGTTGAATTTGTAATTTCGTGAGCTGGAACCAATTACCCAAAAACCATTGAAACAAGCGGTTAACGAGCAACCTTCTAGAACGGATTGTGCTCGTTAACCGAGGGACCACTGTACAGTAATACCTGGTTTACGCAGTTCTCGTTTACGCGTTTCCACATTTACGTGGTACCCCGCCAGAACCGGAATGCGGCGCGGGCAGGGTGCGCACAAGGCTGCCCAGTCATCAAAACATTACCGAGTTCTTCACCCGCCACCCACCACAGCCGGCCCAAGTCAGTGATAGTGAGGATATGGACTTTGAGGGGTTTGACAAAGAGGCCCTGCAAGCCTCTGTGGTGGATAGTGATATAATTGATACAAGTGATACAGGTGAGGGCCAATAATCTGCCCTCTGCCTCGGAACCAACCCCCCATCCCCGTGTGCCCAGCCATCTTTTCTACTAATGTAAGTGTTAAAAACCTAATATTATTGATATTTCTCTTAATTGTGTGCATACCATCATAAAATTAAGATGTTATTTTTACTACAACGTAGGTATTGTGTCTGAAAAAGTGTAGTTTGGGAGTCGGCCCGGTCTCTATTTCAATTAATCCCATATGTTCTGTTGTTCACTTTACGCGTTTCTCGTTTTACGTGCTCCTCCGCTGGTTCAATTGACCGCGTAAATCGGGGTATTACTGTATTTAAAAGTATCTACAATTTATGTCAGTAAATTGTACCTGTAGTCTGATACTGTACAAGTATCCCTCATTTAAAAGTGTGTGTGTGTGTGTGCACACAGGGTGGTGTAATGCATCTAGTGTGACAGCATTATATTAGTGTTAAGGTGCAAGCACTGTTTGCTACCTCTCGCTTTCAGCTGCCGCCGCTGGCTACCTCTGATGACGAACAAAGAAGCAACCTTCTGTAAGTCTTCCCCTACCAGTACACAGCCTCTTCACCATCAAAACTCCTGCTGTGCCTCCTCGTGGCAACACATGATAACTGGGTGCCTCGTGGGGCCAGGCTAGACCAGCAGGGGATCTCGGAGCAGCAGTGGGCCCCAGAGGGACAGCACATAGACCCACAGGCATGTGGACATGTCCTGGTGCCTACTAACCACTGCCTTGCAGATTAACCTTGGTAGGTATAAGACTACGGGTGTAAACCCTAAGCGAAAAATCTGAAGCGGAGACATGCTTACAGAACTCCAGTAAGACCCCAATGGCAGTGTAGGTGGAAGAGATAACCAACAAGGGAACCCAACGACTACACCAGCAGATGAAGGCAATGCAAAATGGACAGGCTAATAAGGCAAAACCCAACAAACTGGGCTATTGGCAGTCCATTGCAACTCTCCTCCCCATTCGTTGCAACTACCTGCACCACTGGACCAGGACAAGGGAGAGCCATGGTGTGTGGTTGCAGTCTGTGCTCTTGCCTCACCACATAAATCAACTCATGCACAGCCATCACTTACTACTACTCATCATACTCAATTCTGAGAGACAGCAAAGTAGGTGGGGTTGCATTCCTGAAAAATCTAACATTAAAAAAAAATTATTACTAAATGAGGATAACATCGAAGCATGGAGGACAAGCAACAGGTTTAAATGTCATGGCAGTAAACAGCGAGGACTGAAGTCCCTAATAATAATAAATGAGTTCATTACGAATAGTTTCAAAGTTAAACGACGGATTTATTAACACAAAAATTCAAATTGCATACATGTACTGTACTACAACATCTTTTAAGATAAACAATAAAGTTGATAAATAGCATATTATAAAACAAAAGCACATATTTTATGTAAAAAAAAACCCAGCTCCTTCCACACTCAAACCAGCTGAGCACTCACTCAGTTGACTTAGAGATGTGTGCGTGCCTGCTGCACTGTGTGTATGCTGTGACATCACTGCCCACACATACAAACCCATGCTCTTCATTTTTCTTATTACATAATTTTATATGATATTTTCTTTATTTCTAAGCCACACTAGAGTATTGTAATGATTTTTTCACAACTAATATAGTTTCGATTACATGTAACAATGGAAACATGATATCTCACAGGCCACCTCATCTCCAGCTTTTCCCACTTTCACAGCAAGTTGAGCTAAACCGAATTTTGATTGTCCTCAACTACCATGAGAGAATGGAGCGCCTGAACTTGCCTAGCTTATACAGGTTATACCTCTCTAGTCTGGCAACCTCGGGATCTGACTGGTGCTGGACCATGGAAATTCACCCTTTTCCTGCATAGATAGTGACTTGTGCTTATGCTTGGAAGCACTAGTACCACTTTCTCTGCATCATGGTCTCTTTGAAGACATATTGAAGGGTTAAATGTCGTATAGTAGCTTCTCAAATTTTGCGAGTTTTTAATTCTTAACGTATTTTATTGGAACACACAAAAAATAAATAAATAAAAATTTTGACGGCGGAAACTTGAATTTCGACGGGTTTGAACGGCCCGCCAACGTGCAGACGACGTGCATAATCGTGTAAACAGCGTCATTCCTCTTATGTACAAAAGATTCATTATTGTTCATGACTGAATGTCTTTTTTATTGAATTAATGTTACGTGTGCAAATTGAGCAATACAATTCATTAATAATATGTAGAATATTAAAACACATGAGGAAATGACACAGCATTGTTTTCGTTGATTACAAAACCAGTGACTGACTGGTTCTACATATAAAACTGAAGAAAATAAGACTTTGGTTGTACCTGTAGTCAAATTAATATGGTTGTTTTAAGTAATGTTATTTAATGTTAATAAATGGAACAATAGAAGTAGCTAACGATAATGGTAAGGAAAAAAGAGAGATCGCGTATGTAGGTGCGCATGCGCACACGTGAAAACATATCGTCATTACTTTACATAAGAATATGAAAGCAACACTTATTTACTGTTCATATATATTTTAATTAATGTTTCTGAATTTGCTTTTATTGAATTACCGTATATCACGGCCTATAAGGCGGCGGGGTGCATAAGACGCCCCCCCCAAATTTCCATTTAAAAAGTAGCTTTTGAGCTCTATTTGCTGTATAAGACCAGTACCCCAAATGTGACACTTACCCACTGACTCAGTAGTCCTTTACCAACCATCCTTGATTTTTTAAAATAAGGCCAATTCACTTCAAGTAATGTCATCAAATTATACCCGCTGGTGTAGTGTAAACGCTAGTGACGTCACTGAAGCGTGTTGGGAGTGTTCCCTCGTCTCGGTGGTGTGACTATTTATACAACATGTGGTTCAACAGCAACCACCGTATTCTAATTGTGGTGTTTCATTAGGATTTGAGTGAAAAAGGTTACCAGTATGTACTTACTACATACATTTATTACACAAATATATATATATATATATATATATATATATATATATATATATATATATATATATATATATATATATATATATATATATATATATATATATATATATATATATATATATATATATACTGAATATACTATGTACAAAAAATGAATGTTCAATGAATTATTTATGGTGCATTAGGGTACTGGTCACTTCTGATGGGCTATAAATAGCCTTCTTTATCTCCCCTCCATCTCACCCTGAGCCAGACGGAAGGGTCTTGGTAAATAACATGTTTGCTTATTTTCCATTTACTTTAAATAGATTTACCGAATTATTTGTTTTATTTATTTATTTATAATATACTGTAATATATTAAACACACTGTAATTATTTTCTTTAATTTATAAACTGTTTTGCGACAAAGGAATGTTTTCCAGTAGTGTTTCATTAGGATTTGAGTGAAAAAATATTACGTACTTACACAATTGTTCCTCTTACTTTGACAACACAACATACATACAGTATATTATTTCTCAGTTTTGATCTTTTTTTTTAATTTTTGTATTTATTTATAGTTAGTTACTTAAAATAAGGCCAATTCACTTCAAGTAATGGCATCAAATATTACCAGCTGGTGTAGTGTAAACACTAGTGACGTCACTTGAGCGTCTGTAATTAACTGTCGATAGTTTCAAGAATTAATGCACTCATTTACTGAATATTCTTTGTAAAAAAATAAAATTTAAATCAATTATTTATAGGAGATAAATATTATTATGAGTAAATATACCGATACCGGTATGCATTACTGACCACCTCCACGGCTCCTCACTGGCAAATGGGGGGGGGGGCGTGGGGAGGGGTGTGTGATGATAGCTGTGTTTATTATAGGGGTATAAATCTCTTTTACGGTATGTTAGACAGGTTTATAATACATTTTTATTATTTTAATATACCGGTAATCTTAATTTGAATCCAGCTTGCCAAACGTAAGTTTCAGTATAAAATAATTAGTGGTAAGACCTTGTGAGTGGCTTACGATGTTTTCATCACCACTTTTGACACACTAAACCACAATATTTAAGAGGTAAGAATTTTAAACTTGGTGGTTTAGACGACCCCCTAACTTTGGGCAGATTTTTTTAATGTTCAAATTTCGTCTTATAGGCCGTGATATACGGTAATGTTTGTGTGTGCAAAATTAACAATTCAATTTGTTAATAATACGTGGAATATTAGAGGAGACGAGACGGCTGCCGGCATTGTTTATGTTACAGCTTACAAAACCAGTGACTGATTGGTTCTACATATAAAACTGAAGAAAATAAGACCCTGAGTTTAGCTGTAGTAAAATGAATGTAAAAAAATTAATATGGTTGTTTGAAGTACCTGTAATGTTATTTAATGTTAATAAATGGAACAATATAAGTAGCTAACCATTAATGGTAAAAAAAAAGTGAGACTGCGCGCATGTAAGTGCGCACATGTGAAAACATATCTCATTACTCTACATAAGAATATGAAAGCAACACTTATTTACTGCTCATATATATTGAAGGGTTAAATGTTGTCCTCTGTATAGACAAGCAGACAGAGAGAGAGAGCAGCCAGATGTAAACAAACCTTAATTTCCCGTGGCTTTGTTTTTTTTTTTTAAGGAGATTAGCCCACCTGTGCATAAGTCACTGACCCACATTGGGGCCTGAGGGGCAAAAATTTAATACTCCTGTAATAATAATAATTCAGATAAAAAAGAAAAAGAAAAAAAAAAAAGAAAGCTGCCTATCTACCTATTGGACAAACTAAAATCGTTCCGGACCACGGGAGTTTCTGGACCACAGAATGCCGGACTAGAGAGGTACAACCTGTACTACAGACGGGTAAGGGGTGACCTAATTGAGGTGTAGTATAAGCATCTCAAGGGGTACTACTCAGTCGAGTGTTCTTACTTGGAGCTGGCAGACGCTCGCCTAACAAGGGGTCACAGCTCAAGACTGAAGAAGCCGCAAGTCCAGAAAACTGTGAGGGCAAACTTTTTCGGAGTGAGAGTTGTGAACTCTTGGAACATTCTACCAGATCACACTCACTGCTGCAATACCTAGCATCTGTGTGCACTTTTTCAAGTAACACTGTGTTCTTGCATACGTGAGAAAGTCTCTGGGCATATTTGTTAGCCTGTGATGTGGGCAGCAAACTTGGGGAGGGACTGGATGGATGTAGTGGTGGTAGGGTTAGTAAACAAAGCATTTTGGAGGGACAGAGGTTGCTGATACAGGCTAATGTGTCTTGAGAGGTTACCATGTGCCATATTTTAAATATATTAATCCTTCTGGACCATTTCAGATGCTGTGGGAAATTTAAAAAGTCAAATTCATTGATCTACGTAATGGACTGCTCAGAGATGGTCACTCACGTACATGGATCTAGGAATATGACAAGTAAAGGGTTAACTAAAAAACTTTTGTTTCACAACACCTGAGCAGACTCATGCACATATTGCAGGTAGATGAACATATACTGTAGAAGGAATAGTAGTCTTCATAATATAATGATGACTAAGTCTACCATACAGTAATTCTATATGTTGAAATGGTTCTACATGCAATGTCTTTTATTTCACACATCTTTCTCGGTTCACACATTACCTCTCTGAGTTCCTTCCTCTTTTCCTCTAGCCTTTCATTCTGGGGGGCCAGTTCATGGTTGGCAGCCTCCAAAGCATGTTTCTTGGGGGCGACAATCTTTATGACTTGATCATAGACAACCATGGCCCTCACCCATCGGCAGAGGCCCTCACAAGCCATTGATACCATACGTATCTTCTTTGGGTCAAAATCCGGGTGAGAGTAGAACCTGGCAGGAAGTAGAAAGTCCCTAAGTCATCCACTTCAGTACTCACACAGTTTTATGTGTCACTCAAGTCTTCTTTAAAGATAAAAGAGGGATTTTATTTTTTTGTGATTTCTTGTGAAACAATAGTATGTATTTACCTGAGCATAAGATACATATGCATGAATAAGTAAATTAATGGATAAGTACATTTTAAAATGTCTCAACATTTATTTCCTTTACTTTTTGTGAGTTTATAATAGGTTTCAGGGTTAAAGTGGAAGAACAGTCATTTCTAAATGTGACAGAAGGTAGTGTGACTTACACAGTTATTACTGTGTGTGTCATTCTCAAGGCGTCCATATTCAACAGCACTGTTCCAGCAACCAAGATTTTCAACTGTTATTTTACATTTTCATTGGGTGAAGGAAAATATACTGGTATAACAAGAAAATTTTCCAAGATGTAATCCGTCCTGAATAACCATGCACACTCTTGAGTGCAAGCATCAGGTAGCTACATGTTAGTACAGTACTGAGACAGTAGTAATGTTGATAATTTTTTACAGCATTTTATTTGTTCAATAGTATGAGTTTATTCATATCGGTCTGTCTGTCTCGACACCACTCTGATAGCCTCTGTCTTGGTCATACTTAATGGCAAAGATGAATTACCTAATGAATACCATATCACGGAAATAATGTTTGAACTTACTCGTTGCGGACGTGAGTGATAATCTTTGTGGGAATGTTTTCTTTGTCATAGTGCAGCAGGTTCTGGAGGAACTTCATATCCCCCAACAGCTTCTGAGATGGTGCCCAATAGTCCTCAATCATTTTTCCTGAGCCATTAGGGTCTGGCTTCCTCTCTGGCTTGAGGTCCAGCATTACACACACAGCTTCCATTACCTGACAAAGCATAGTATTGAACTGTATAGTGCAGCATTGTTATTTTGGGTATTTTTACAGCTCTAGTAAAACATGAACACAAACATTGCATTAGAGAACTGGGTGATGAGAAACTTTACTGACCTGGGTGATGAAAAACATGAGTTGGATGATGAGAAACACTGCATTACTGAGCTGGGTTAAGTTGTGTTAGGTCAGGTCATCTTAAGTTAGACTATGCTATCTTAAGTTACGTTATGCTAGGTTTGGTTAAAGTTATGTTAGGTTAGGATAAAAATTACACAGAAGTCTATGAAGATGACACATGGCTTCACTCTGCCTTGTTGATGGTATTTCTCATCACCCACTAGAACTAATGTAGTGTTTTTCATCACCCACTAGAACTATGTTTCTCATCACCCACTAGAATTGAAGTAGTGTTTCTTATCACCCACTAGAAATATGTTTCTCATCACACACTAGAATTGATGTTATGTTTCTCATAACCCACTAGAATTGAGGCGCTCAGCATTAGAGGGGGGTGAAGTGACACTCTGGCCAAAATGCGTTTTTTGATGGATATCACTATTTTCACCCGTTGGATGTAACGCTCTAGCTAGAATAGAAATATGGTAGAAAGTCCTTCAAAATTAGGCGTGATTTTGCCTCAGGCCTGGAGCTACGTATCTGGCTGTGCGCTCAGTCAAAGAAGGTGGCAACTTCCCGTTCAGAGCGAGAGGAGCGCGAGCCAATGACAGCGCGCCTCCCTCGGACCATACCCCTGAGGTAGCCAATCACAATGGATTTCCCCTTGCTATGTCACAGCTCCTCGGCCAATCCGCGCGCCCAGATGCTGCCTCCTTGTTAGTTTTGGTGCATTGTATAGCATAAGGAGGTTCAGTATACTTTCTATGGCTATTTTTGATAACTTTTCGGCGTAACAATGATGTTGTTCATCCACGGGTGTGTAAAATGCTGTGCAATATCTGCCCGATATTGGAGCAAGAGTTGAGTGAGGCCAGGCCTTCTGGTATAGGTTCAGGAGCACATTATTCCTGAACGTGTGTTTAGTGATGACAGTGCTCACGTGGACATCCTAGGAATGCTTGGTGATAGTGATAGTGATTTTGGTATACAGGTAGTTCTGCTATAAAGCGATAGTAGTGTTCTTGTAAAACATCGTGTTATAGAAATTCGTGTAATAGAAATAACAGGGCTTATGGAGAACTTTTACTTTTTACTTTTATCCTCTTCGCCACTGATCGGCTTGTTAGTCAGCCATGATCGGGTCACGCTTCTTTTTCTTTTATATTCTTTCACCAAAAAGGTCGGCTTAGCTTCCGGGCGATCGGGTCACGCCTCTGTCACTAAGACTGTTGGCAAATACTGGGCATGCACTGCCCTGAATGTACCTGAACCCGCCTCCAGTGTTGGTCAAGTCTTCTCTTGAAAGAGCTCACACTCGGTGCCGCCACAACACTCTCTGGTAGATTGTTCCAAGAGTTTACAACCCTCACTCCGAAAAAGTTTGCCCTCACGGTTTTCTGGACTTGCGGCTTCTTCAATCTTGAGCTGTGACCCCTTGTGGGGCGAGCGTCCGCCAGCTCCAAGTAAGGACACTCAACTGAGTAGTGCCCCCTGAGATGCTTATAAACCTCAACTAGGTCCCCCCTTGCCCGCCTGTAGTATAAGCTAGGCAAGTTCAGGCGCTCCAATCTCTCAGGGTAGCTGAGATGCCGAAGTGCAGGCACCAGTTTGGTGGCCCTCCTTTGAACATTTTCAACCAACTGACAGTCCCTAGCATATCTCGGGGACCAGATGGGGTGACAGTACTCCAGATGGGGAAGCACTTCACTCCTGAAGATCGTCACGAGGGACGGACCGTCTAGATATCTGAACGACCTTCTTATAAGACCCAATAATTTATTTGCCTGATTTACCTTCTTCTCACAATGGCCCGAGAACTTCAGCTCATTGTCAACATACACACTTAGGTCCTTCTCACACACAGTCTCAACTAGTACATTTTCTTCATCCCGTTGGGACATATGGTACGCCTCCTTACCGTTGGTACGCCCCAGGTGCATCCTCTTACACTTCGTGACATTGAATCTCAGCAGCCATTCCTTCGACCATTCCTGGAGCCTACAGAGGTCCTTCTGCAGCTCTTCACAGTCCGCTTGGTTCTTAATTTCCCGAAATAACTTGGCGTCATCGGCAAACATTTGTATGGAGGAGTGTACAACGTCAGGCATATCATTTATGAAACAAACAAACAACAGCTGGCCCAATACACTACCCTGCGGTACCCCACTTGTTACAGGTACAGATGACGATTTCGTGCCATTAATCACCACACATTGCTTGCGGTCATGTAGAAAGTCTTCTATCCACGCTAGGACATTTCCCCGAATTCCGTACCCTTCCAGTTTGATTTTCAGCCTTTCGTGGGGTACACTGTCGAAAGCCTCGGCAAAATCTAGGTAAATATTGTCGATATTACCACCCCGTTCTAGAATATGGGTCCAAATATCCAATACCTTGAGCAATTGTGTCAAGCAAGAGCGCCCCGGCATAAAACCGTGTTGGCAATCTTTTACAAGGTTGTTTAGTAGTAGATGTTCCATCGCTGCATCTCTGATAATACTCTCAAGTACTTTATATATTATGCTGGTCAGGCTCACCGGTCTATAGTTGTTCGTGGAGTGCCTATCGCCCTTCTTGAAGATAGGACTCACATAAGCCACTTTCCATTCACTGGGGACCATTTGTTCATCCAGGCATTTACAAAACAGAATCTTCAGGG
>NW_024726262.1:0-1653 GCF_018991925.1 Homarus americanus
CGACAACTAACACGACACGGGACCAGCATCAGCAGTGGGTGATCAGTTCTTACCACTCCGGTGCACAACCCCACATGTCCCGAGCAGCTAGTGAAACCCTCTTGCTAACGGGAAGCTAAAGTTCCTCTCAACTGCGCAAGGTCTGATTGGCTCACTCTCTTCCTGCCCATGGACGCACTGGGAGTACACTGAGGCTATCTGAGTATAGTAATGGTCACACACTGAGACCGTGAGTCTAGGACTCTAGGAGATACCTAGAGGAACATTTTATCTTCCTTATCACGGGTGTAGTTAACACCATTCCTCAGACTGATATTATCTTGACGTGTGTAGTTTAATATTTCTTAAATAATTTTGATAGTAGTGTTTTTTGAATGTTTGTGCCATTAAGTGGAACCAGAGTGATACTGTGATTTGATTCTTTTAATGCCTCTAATTCTTCATAATTCTGATCTCAGGTATAACCTTGTTCCCCAGAGCAGTGGTTAGGTTAGGTTAGGAAGTGTACACCTGTTGGGGTGCTATAATTTTGTTGAGTGATATTATTTTGTTGAAAGCCCTTAAGGCCTATTCATTGTAGAGTAGTTAATTTCTTATTTTTTAATACCATTTCCTAAGTGACTGATATTATTTTGTGAAAGCCCTTAAGAGGCCTGTTTCATGTGTGCAAGCAACATTTCTTAATACTTCAAATTTATTGTTGCCTGTGTTTCTAATAATTTCTATGTCATTTATAACTTTTATTCCCCAGAGTAGTGTTTTAAGTTTAAGTTAAGAGGTGCGCATATTGGGGTACCATTATTTGATTGTGTTTGTAGTGTTGGAGGGAATATAAGTGTCTAAATTTTACAGTGTGTCTCATTCATCCCAGTCACAGACGCTATCCTTCCACGGGTCACGGACAGTTCATTTTGTGTAGTAGATTTAAGTGTTCTTGTGCTGGTTCGGGATTTTTCTCAAAGGGGCGCTTCCACTGCCTTTACCATCTATTAAATTTTAATAAACCCCAAGTCAAGTGAGAAATTTAAGTCCAGCAAATTCCGACCGGTTACATATATATATGTATGTGTGTGTGTGTGTGTGTGTAAGCGTAGTTTCAAAATGAAGAGGAGAAAATACTTACATTAATACTTACATCTTGACATAGTTGGATTTTTTGATTTAAAAATTACAGGTAATATACAAAAACAAGCATTATTCTAAAATTTACCTTCTGCAAAAGTTTTAAAAGTAACAGAGCATTATAATTTAAAACCAATAAAAATGATGGGAGAACTACGTACAAAACTAAACTCAGAAAAAAAGACATACAGGAGTTTTACTTAATTTAGACAAGCCTTAGTGAAAAACACTACAAATAACAGGAAGCCATATCACAAATGGATGGCTTTACTTTGTATTGATACAAGGCTTCCATTATGAGAGGCCGTCTCACAGTTGCTCCTGCCAAGAACTGAGAAATCAGACTGCGAGAACGGGTGGTCATGATAGTGGGCGGTGTTACGGATTGTTGAATGTGGTAGTTGTGTGATTAACTGGCCTGTTCGGACGGAACTGACTAAGTGCTAATGGATGTGAGTTATCAAGTGTCTTTTTGTCTTATCTATATATATGCTGCATGTATGTATATTATGTATGTTGTATGTATACCAT
>NW_024726263.1:0-24339 GCF_018991925.1 Homarus americanus
TCACCCCCTGGTTCCTCCCTGACACCTGCGCCACCCTGCACACTCCCAGGTACACCTCAGACACTCCCAGCCACATCTGACACTCCCTGGCACACCCCAGACACTCTGTGCACACCCTCACCTGCAGGTACACCTCACACCCCAGGCACTGTACACCTCCTGGCACTTCTGCACCCCAGGCACATCTCAGACACCCGGCACACCCCTAGACACTCCCACGCACACCCCAGACACTTCCAGGCACACCTCTGACACTCCCAGCCACACTGCTGACACTTCCAGGTACACCTCTGACACTCCATGCACACCTCCGACACTCCGGTGCACCTCTGACACTCCCATGTGCCCACTGACACTCCTGGCACACCTCTGACACTCCCAGGTACACCTCTGACACCCCCAGGCACACCTCTGACACCCCAGGTACTCCACTGACATTCCCTGGTACACCTCTGACACTCCCAGGCACACGTCCGACACTCCCAGATACACCTCTGACACCCCAGGTACCCACTGACATTCCCTACACACCTCTGACACTCCCAGGTACACGTCCACACCCAGAGACACACCTCTGACACTCCCAGGTACACTTGACACCCAAGGTACACAACTGACACACCCAGGTACTCCACTGACACCCCAGGCACACCTCTGACACACTCCAGGCACACCCCAGACACCCCAGGCACACTTCACACTCAGGTACACCTCTGACACTCCTAGTACCTCTTTCACTCCCTGATACACCTCTAACACTAGGCACACCGCTGACACTCCCAGGTATACTGCTGACACTGCCAGGTACACCTCAGACACTGCCCAGGCACACCTCAGACACTGCCAGGCACACCTCAGACACTCCCAGTTCACACCTCAGACACCTGCACCTCTGACCCTCCCAAGTGCACCTCTGACACTCCCCAGCACACCAATGACACCCTAGGTACACCCTGACACTCCCAGGCACACCGCTGACACCCCAGGTACACCTCCTGACTCTCCCAGGCACATCTCCGACACTCCCAGGCACACTCTTACACTCCCAGGCACACCTCCGACACTCCCAGGCACACCTCTGACACTCCCAGGCACACCTCCGACAACTCCTCAGGTACACCTCTGACACCCCAGGTACACCCCAGACACCCCAGGCACTTCTCACCCCAGGTACACCTCCGACACTCCCAAGCTCACCTCTGACACTCCCAGGTACACCTCTGACACCCCGGGTACACCCTCTGACACTCCCAGGCACACCTTGACACTCCCAGGCACTCCACTGACATTCTCTGCACACCTCTGACACCCCAGGCACGCCGCTGATACTGCCAGGTACACCTGACACTCCCCAGAACACCTCCGACACTACCAGGCACACTTCACACTCCCAGGCACACCTCCGACACCCCAGGCACGCCTCTGACACCCCAGGCACACCTTGACACTCCAAGGCACACCTCTGACACTCCCAGGTTCACCTCGACACCCCAGGTACACCTCTGACACTCCCAGGCACACTCGACACTCCCAGTACCCACTGACATTCCTGGTACACATCTGACACCCTAGGCACACGTCCGACACTCCCAGACACACCTCTGACACTCCCAGGCACACCTCCTGACACTGCCAGGCACACCTCAGACACCTCCACGCACACCTCAGACACCCCAGGCACACCCCAGACACTCCAAGGCGCACCTCTGACACTCCCAAGCACCTCTGACACTCCTAGGCACACCTCTGACACTCCCAGGCACACCGCTGACACCCCCATGCACACCTCTGATACTCCCACACCTTGAGACCCCCAGTAAACCTCCGATACCCTACTGCACACCTCTGACACTCCCAGGCACACCTCTGACACTCAGGTATTCCTCTGACACTGCCAGGCACACCTCTGACACTCCATGTACACCTCGACACCCCAGGTACACCTCTGACACTCCCAGGTACCCACTGACACTCCTGGTACACCCCTGACACCCCAGGTACACCCCTGACACTCCCAGGCACACCTCTGACACTCCCCAGGCACACATCAGACACTCCCAGGCACACCCCAGACACCCCAGGCACACCCTGACACTCCCAGGCACACTCTCACACCTCGCAGGCACACCTCCGACACACAGCTGCACACCTCTGACACCCCAGGCACACCTCTGACACTCCCAGGCACACCTCCGACAATCCCAGGCACACCTCTGACACCCCAGGTACCCACTGACACTCCCTGGTACACCCCTGACACTCCCAGGCACACCCCTGACACTCCCAGGCACCCTCTGACACCCAGGTACACATCAGACACCCTAGGCACACCCCAGACACTCCCAGGTACACCCCTGACACTCCCAGGCACCCACTGACACCCCAGGTACACCCTGACACTCCCAGGTAAACCTCTGACACCCCAGGCACACCTCCGATAATTCCCAGGTACACCCTGACACTCCGGCACACCTCTGACACCCCAGGTACTCCCTCTGTCACCCCTGATACACCCTCTAACACTCCAGGCACACCGCTGACACCCCAGGCACACCGCTGACACTGCCAGGCACACCAGACACTGCCAGGCACACCAGACACCGCCAGGCACACCTCAGACACCCCAGGCACACCTCAGACACCTGCTGCACCTCTGACACTCCCAAGTGCACATCTGACATTCCCAGGCACACCTCTGACACCCCAGGCACACCCCGACACTCCCAGGCACACCGCTGACACCCAGGTACACCTCTGACACTCCCAAGTACACCTCCACTGCCAGGCACACCTCCGACACTCCCCAGGCACACTCCGATACTCCCAGGCACACTTCTCACGCTCCCAGGTTCACATCCGACAACTCCCAGGTACACTCCTGACACCCCAGGTAAACCTCCGATACTACAAGGCACACCTCTGACACCCAGGCACACCTCTGACACTTAGTATTCCTCTGACACCTTGGCACACCTCTGACACCCCAGGCACACCCCAGACACTCCCCACCCCACACCTGACACCCCAGGCACACCTCAATTCCTGGTTCTCCCCCCTGACCCCAGGCACACCCCAGACACCCCAGGCACACCTCTGACACCTGAGGGCCACCCCAGACACCCCAGGCATACCTCACACCCCAGGCACACCCCACACTCCCAGGCACACCTCTCACACTCCCAGGCACCCACTGACACCCCTGGCACACCCCTGACACTCCCAGGCACACTCCTGACACCCCAAGCACACCGCTGACACTCCCCAGACACACCTCCGACACTTGGTGCACACCTGACACTCCCCAGGCACACCTCTTACACTCCCCAGGCACACCTTCGACACTCCCAGGCACACCTGACACTTTAGGCACACCCTGACACTCCCAAGCACACCTCTGACACTCCCAGGCACACTCTGACACCCCAAGCACACCTCTGACACTCCCAGGCACATCTCTGACACCCGGCATACCTCTGACACTGCCAAGCCACCCTGACAATCCCAGGTACACTCTGACACCCATGCACACCTGACACTTCCAGGCACCCTCTGACACCCCATGTACTCCACTGACACTCCTGCACCCCTGACACTCCCAGGCACACCGCTGACACTCCAGGCACACCCTGACACTCCCCTGGCACACCTCTGACACCCCAGGCACACCCCAGACACCCCCTGGCACCCTCCCACACCCCATGCACACCCCTTTCACCCCTGGCTCTCCCTGACACCCCAGGCACACCTCAGACACTCCCCAGGCACACCCCAGACACCCCAGGCACACATCTGACACCCTGGCACACCAGACACTCTAGGCACACCTCTCACACTCGCAGGCACACCTCCCCAACCCAGTACTCCTGTGACACCTCCTGGCACTTCTCTACACCCCAGGCACATCTGAGACACACCCCAGACACCCCAGACACACACCCCAGACACTCCAGGCACACCTCCTGACACCCCAGGCACACCTCTGACACCCTGCACACATCTGACACTCCAGGCACACCTCTGACACCCCAGGCACCCCACTGACATTCCCTGGCACACCTCTCACCCCCTGGCACACCCTCCTGACACTCCCCAGGCACACCCTCAGACACCTGCACACCCTCTCACACGGCACACCCCTGACACTCCATGCACACCCCACACCAGGTCACACCTCTGACACCCCAGGCACACCACTGACACTCCCTGGCACACCCCTGACACCCCAGGCACACCCCTGACACCTCCAGGCACACCCTCTGACACCCCAGGCACACATCAGACACCCCAGGCACACCCCAGACACCCCCAGGTGCCACCCCAGACACTCCCCAGGCACACTTCACACTCTGCAGGCACACCTCCGACACACAAAGGACCTCTGACACTCCCAGGTACACCTCTGACACCCCAGGCACACCTCTGACACTCCCAGGCACACATCTGACACCCCAGGCACACCTTAACTCCCCAGGCACTCCACTGACATTCCCTGGCACACCCTGACACTGCACACGTCCAACACCCAGATACACTTGACACCCCGGCACATCTCTGACACTCCCAGGCACACTCTGACACCCCAGGTACACCTCTGACACTCCCCAGGCACACCTCCTGATAATCCCAGGCACACCCTGACACTCCCCAGGCACTCACTGACACTCCCCTGGTACACCCCTGACACTCCAGGCACACCCCTGACACTCCCCAGGCACACCTCTGACACTCCAGGCACACATCAGACACTCCAGGTACACCCCTGACACTCCCCAGGTAAACCTCTGACACCCCAGGCACACCTCCGATAATCCCAGGCACACCTCTGACACTCGGCACACCTCTGACACTCCCAGGCACCCTCTGTCACCCCTGATACACCCCACCACCAGGCACACCGCTGACACCCCAGGCACACTGCTGACACCTGCCAGGCACACCCTGACACTGCCAGGCACACTCAGACACTGCCAGGCACACCTCAGACACTCCCAGGCACACCTCCCAGACACTCCAAGGCACCTCTGACACCCCAAGCACATCTGACATTCCCCAGGCACACCTCTGACACTCCCAGGTACACACCCCAGACACTCCCAGGCACACTGCTGACACTCCCCAGGCACACCTCTGACACTCCCAAGTACACCTCTGACACTGCCAGGCACACCTCCGACACTCCAGTACACCTGATACTCCCAGGCACATCTCACGCTCCCAGGTTCACATCCGACACTCCGGTACAACCTGACACTCCGGCAAACCTCCGATACCACAAGGCACACCTCTGACACTCCCCAGGCACACCTCTGACACTCCTAGGTATTCCTCTGACACCCTTGGCACACCTCTGACACTCCCCAGGCACACCTCCCCAGACACTCCCACTCACACCTCTGACACTCCCCAGGCACACTCTTTCACCCCTGGTTCTCCCCCTGACACTCCCCAGGCACACCCCAGACACCCCAGGCACACCCCACACCTGAGGCACACCCCAGACACCCCAGGCATCCTCCCCACACTCTGCCACCTCACACCTGGCACACCTCCCACACCCCAGGCACCCACTGACACTCTGGCACACCCCTGACACTCTGGTGCACACCTCTGACACTCCCCAAGCACACCGCTGACACTCCCAGATACACTGACACTCCCAGGCACACCTGACACTCCCCAGGCACACTTCTTACACTCCCAGCCACCTTCGACACTCCCAGGCACACCTCCGACACTTTAGGTACACCTCTGACACTCCCAAGCACACCTCTGACACTCCCAGGCACACCTCTGACACTCCCCAAGCACACCCTCTGACACTCCCAGGCACATCTCTGACACTCCCAGGCATACCTCTGACACTGCCAACACACCTCTGACAATCCCAGGCACACCGCTGACACTTCCAGGTACACCCCTGACACTCCATGCACACTCCGACACTTCCAGGTGCACCTCTGACACTCCCCATGTACCCACTGACACTCCCCTGGCACACCGCTGACACTCCCAGGCACACGCTGACACTTCCAGGTACACCTCCTGACACCCTGGCACACCTCTGACACTCCCCAGGCACACCCCAGACACTCCCTGGCACACCTCTCACACCCATATACACCTCCTTTCACCCCTGCCTCCCTGACACTCCCAGGCACACCTCAGACACTCCCCAGGCACACCCCAGACACTCCCCAGGCACACATCTGACACTCCCTGGCACACCCCAGACACTCTAGGCACACCTCTCACACTCGCAGGCACACCTCCCACCTGCGGCACTCCCAGACTTCCTGGTACCCCCTCTGGCACCCCAGGCACATCTCAGACACCCGGCACACCCCAGACACCCCAGGCACACCCCAGACAACCCAGGCACACCTCTGACACCCCAGGCACACCGCTGACACTTCCAGGCACACTCTGACACTCCACGTACACCTCTGACACTCCCAGGTGCACCTCTGACACCCCAGTGTACTCCACTGACACTCCCCTGGCACACCCCTGACACTCCCAGGCACACCTCTGACACTCACAGGAACACCCCAGACACTCCAGGTGCCACCTCCGACACTAACAGGCACACTCCTGACACTCCCCAGGCACACCACTGACACTCCCAGGTACACCGCTGACACTCCCAGGCACACCTCAGACACTCCAAGGCACTGACACTCAGGAAACTGCTGACACTCCCAGGCACACCTCAGACACTCCAAGGTGCAACCTCTGACACCCCAAGTGCACCTCTGACACTCCCAGGCACACCAATGACACTCCCAGGCACACCTCTGACACTCCCAGGCACACCAATGACATCTCCCAGGTACACCCTGACACTCCCAGGTACACCTCTGACTCTCCCAAGCACACCTCTGACACTCCCCAGATACACCTGACACTCCCAGGCACACCTCCACACTCCCAGGTACACTCTACGCTCCCAGGTACACCTCCGACACCCAGGTGCACACCCCTGACACTCCCAGGCACACCTGACACTCTGTGCCACCTCACACTCCAGGCACACCTCCGACAACTCTCAGGTACACCTGACACTCCCAGGTACACCCCAGACACTCCTGCCACTCTCACACCCCAGGTACACCCCCCTGACACCCCAAGCCTACCTCTGACACCCCAGGCACACCTCTGCCACTCCAGCGACACCTCTGACACCTCCCAGGTACACCTCTGACACTCCCAGGCACACTCTGAACCCTGCACACCTGACTCTCCCAGGCACATCTCCGACACTCCCAGGTACACTTTACACACCCAGGCACACCTGACACTCCCAGGCACACCTCTGACACCTGCGCCACCTCCACACCCTCAGGTCACCCCTTGACACCCCAGGTACACCCCAGACACTCCCAGGCACACTCACACTCCCAGGCACACCACCGACACTCCCAAGCCCACCCTGACACTCCCAGGCACACCTCTGACACCCCAGGTGCACACCTCTGACACTCCCCAGGCACACCTTGACACTCCCAGGCACCCACTGACATTCTGGTACACCCTGACACTCCCCAGGCACACCTCTCACACTCCCAGGTACACCTCACACTCCCAGGCACACCTTGACACTTCCGGTACCCACTGACATTCTCTGGCACACCCCAGACACTCCCAGGCACACTTCACACTCCCAGGTACACCACCGACATCCCTGCCCACCTCTGACACTCAGGTACACCTCTGACACCCCAGGTACACCCTGACACTCCCAGGCACACCTTGACACTCCCATGCACCCACTGACATTCTCTGGTACACCTCTTACACTCCCCAGGCACGCCGCTGATACTGCCAGGCACACCCGACATTCCCAGGAACACCTCCGACACCAGGCACACCACACTCCCCAGGCACACCCCCGACACTCCCCAGGCACGCCCCTGACACTCCCAGGTACACCCTCTGACACTCCAAGGCACACCTCTGACACCAGTGCACACCTCTGACACCCCCAGGCCACCTCTGACACTCCCAGGCACACTCTGACACTCCCAGGTACTCCACTGACATTCCCTGGTACACCTCTGACACTCCTAGGCACACGTACGACACTCCCAGATACACCTCTGACACACCCAGGTACACCTCTGACAGTGCTGCACACCTCAGACACTGCCACGCACACCTCCAGACACTCCCAGGCACACCTCAGACACTCCAAGGTGCACCTCTGACACTCCCAAGTGCACCTCTGACACCCCAGTGCACTCAGACACTCCCAGGTCCACCCCAGACACTCCCCAGGCACACCCCCAGACACTCTCCAGCACACTCTCACACTCGCAGGTACACCTCCGACACACCCAGGCACACCTCTGACACTCCCAGGCCACCTCTGACACTCCCAGGCACCTCTGACACCCAGGGCCACCTCTGACACTCCCAGGCACACCTCCGACACTCCCAGAACCCCACTGACATTCCCTGGTACACCTCTGACACTCCCAGGCACACGTCCAACACTCCAGATACACCTCTGACACCTGAGGCCATCTCTGACACTGGTGGCACACCTCTGACACTCCCAGGTAAACCTCAGACACTCCAGGGTAACCTCCGAATACCCCTGGTGACACCTCTGACACTCCCCAGGTACACCTCTGACACTCCTAGGTACTCCTCTGTCACTCCCTGATACACCTCCCTAACACCCCAGGCACACCGCTGACACCCCAGTACACACCGCTGACACTGCCAGGCACACCCCAGACACTGCCATGTACACCTCAGACACAGCCAGTTACACCGCTGACACTCCCAGGTACACCTCAGACACTCCAAGGTGCACCTCTGACACTCCCAAGCGCACCTCTGACATTCCCAGGCACACCTCTGACACTCCCAGGTACACCTCAGACACTCCCAGGTACAACGCTGACACTCCCAGGTACACCTCTGACACTCCCAATTACACCTCTGACACTGCCAGGTACACCTCCGAAACTCCCAGGTACACCTCCGATACTCCCAGGTACACTTCTCACGCTCCCAGGTACACATCCGACACTCCCAGGTACAACTCCGACACTCCCAGGTAAACCTCCGATACTACAAGGTACACCTCTGACACTCCCAGGTACACCTTTGACACTCCTAGGTATTCCTCTGATACTCCTTGGTACACCTCTGACACTCCCAGGTACACCTCAGATACTCCCCCTTACACCTCTGACACTCCCAGGTACACCTCTTTCACTCCCTGGTTCTCCCCTGACACTCCCAGGTACACGTCAGACACTCCCAGGTACACCTCAGGACACTTGGGTACACCTCTGACACTCCCCAGGCATACCCCCAGACACCCTAGGCACACCTCTCACACTCCCAGGTGCACCCCCACACTCCCCAGGCACACCCCTCTCACACTCCCCAGGTACTCCACTGACACCCCTGGTACACCCCTGGACACTCCCAGGTACCTCCTCTGACACTCCTGGGCACACCTCTGACACTCCCAGATACACCTCCGACACTCCCAAGCACACCTCCGACACCCCAGGCACACCCCACACCTCAGGCACACCTCGACACCCCAGGCACCCCCACACCCCAGGCACACCCTCCGACACTCTTAGGTACACCTCTGACACTCCCAAGTACACCTCTGACACTCCCAGGTACACCTCTGACACTCCCAAGTACACCTCTAACGCTCCCAGGTACATCTCTGACACTCCCAGGTATACCTCTGACACTGCCAAGTACACCTCTGACAATCCCACGTACTCCCGTGACACTCCCAGGTACACCTCCGACACTCCTAGTTACATCTCTGACACTCCCAGGTACACCGCTGACACTTCCAGGTACACCTCTGACACTCCATGTACACCTCCGACACTCCCAGGTGCACCTCTGACACTCCCATGTACTCCACTGACACTCCCTGGTACACCCCTGACACTCCCAAGTACACCGCTGACACTTCCAGGTAGACCTCTGACAATCCCTGGTACACCTCTGACACTCCCAGGTACACGTCAGACACTCCCTGGTACACCTCTCACACTCCCATGTACACCTCTTTCACTCCCTGGTTCTCCCCTGACACTCCCAGGTACACCTCAGACACTCCCAGGTACACCTCAGACACTCCCAGGTACACATCTGACACTCCCTGGTACACCTCAGACGCTTCTAGGTACACCTCTCACACTCGCAGGTACTGCTGTGACACTCCCTGGTACTTCTCTGACACTCCCAGGTACATCTCAGACACTTCCAGGTACACCTCAGACACTCCCAGGTACACCTCAGACACTTCCAGGCACACCTCTGACACTCCCAGGTACACCGCTGACACTTCCAGGTACACCTCTGACACTCCATGTACACCTCCGACACTCCCAGGTGCACGTCTGACACTCCCATGTACTCCACTGACACTCCCTGGTACACCCCTGACACTCCCAGGTACACCTCTGACACTCACAGGTACACCCCAGACACTCCCAGGTACACCTCCGACACTAACAGGTACACCTCTGACACTCTCTGGTACACCTCTGACACTCCCAGGTACACCTCTGACACTCCCAGGTACACCTCTGACACTCCCAGGTACTCCACTGACATTCCCTGGTGCACCTCTGACACTCCCAGGTACACGTCCAACACTCCCAGATACACCTCTGACACTCCCAGGAACTCCACTGACATTCCCTGGTAAACCTCTGACACTCCCAGGTACACGTCCGACACTCCCAGATACACCTCTGACACTCCCAGGTACACTTCTGACACTCCCAGGTACACCACTGACACACCCAGGTACTCCACTGACACTCCTTGGTACACCCCTGACACTCCCAGGTACACCTCTGACACACTCCAGGTACACCCTAGACACTCCCAGGTACACTTCTCACACTCCTAGGTACCCAGGTACATCTCAGACACTCCCAGGTACCTCAGACACTCCCAGGTACCTCAGACACTTCCAGGCACCTCTGACCTCCCGGTTACACCCAGCACTTCCAGGTACACCTCTGACACTCTCTGCACCTCCGGCCTCCCAGGTGCACCTCTCAGCACTCCCATGTACTCCACTGACACTCCCTGGTACACCCCTGACACTCCCAGGTACACCTCTGGCACTCACAGGTACACCCCAGACACTCCCAGGTACACCTCCGACACTCACAGTACACCTCTGACACTCTCTGGTACACCTCTGACCTCCCAGTACACCTCAGATACTCCCAGGTACACCTCAGACACTCCCAGGTACACATCTGACACTCCCTGGTACACCTCAGACACTTCTAGGTACACCTCTCACACTCCCAGGTACCTCTCCACCTCCCAGGTACTCCTCTGACACTTCCTGGTGCTTCTCTGGCACTCCCAGGTACATCTCAAGCACTCCCAGGTGCACCTCCAGACACTCAGGTACACCTCCAGACACTTCAGCCCACCTCCAGCACTCCAGTTACACCTCTGACACTTCCAGGTACACCTCTGACACTCTGCTGTACACCTCCGACACTCCCAGGTATACCTCCGACACTCCCAGGTGCACCTCTGACACTCCCAGGTACACCTCCTGACACTCCCAGGTACACCTCTGACCTCCCAGTACTCCACTGACATTCCCTGGTACACCTGACACTCCCAGGTACACCTCCGACACTCCCAGATACCTCTGACACTCCAAGGTAATCATGACATTCCCTGGTACACCTCTGACATTCCCAGGTACACGTCCGACACTCCCAGATACACCTCTGACATTCCCAGGTACACTTCTGACACTCCCAGGTACACCACTGACCACACCCAGGTACTCCACTGACACTCCTTGGTACACCTGACACTCCCAGGTACACCTCTGACACCTCCCAGGTACACCCTGGACACTCCCAGGTACACTTCTCACACTCCTGAGGTGTGCCTGGCATGTCCCAGGCCATCCCCCACTCCAGGTACACCTCGAACACTGCCAGGTACACCTCGAACACTGCCAGGTACACCTCCAGACACTCCCAGGTACACCTCCGACACTGCAAGGTGCCTCTGACACTCCAAGTGCACCTCCTGACACTCCCAGGCACACCAGCCAACCTCCCAGGTACACCTCAGACACTCCCAGGTACACCTCCGACACTCCCAGGTACACCTCTGACACTCCAAGGTACACCTCTGACACTCCCAGGTACACCTCTGACACTCCCAGGTACACCTCTGACAGTCCCAGTGCACCTCAAGCACTCCAAGGTGCACCTCTGACACTCAAGGTACACCTCTGACACTCCCAGGTACACCTCTGACACTTCCAGGTACCTTCTGACACTCCCAGGTACACCTCTGAGCCTCCCAGGTACACTTCTGACATTCCTGGTACCTCTGACACTCCCAGGTACACGTCCGACACTACCAGATACACCTCTGACACTCCCAGGTACCTTCTGACACTCCAAGGTACTCAGCCCACCCAGGTACTCACTGACACTCCTTGGTACACCCCTGACACTCCCAGGTACCTCAGCACCCAGATACACTCTGAACACTCCCAGGTACACTTCTCACACTCCTAGGTACACCTCTGACAATCCCTAGGTGCTCTCTGTCACTCCTGATACCTCTAACACTCCCAGGTACACCGCTTCAATGCTCCCAGGTACACCTCTGACACTGCCATTTTACCTCAGACACTGTCCAGGTACACCTCAGAACACTGCCAGGTACCTCAGACACTCCCAGGTACCTCGAACACTCAAGGTGCCTCTGGCCTCCCAAGTGCACTGACACTCCCAGGTTGCACGTCCCAACACTCCCAGGTACACCTCAGACACTCCCAGGTACCGCCCAGCCTCCCAGGTGCCTCTAACTCTCCCAAGTACCTCTGACACTCCAGGTACACCTTCGACACTCCCAGCTTACTCCTGACCCTCCCAGGTACACCTCGACACTCTTAGGTACACCTCTGTTGCTCAAGTACACCTCTGGCCTCCCAGGTACACCTCTGACCTCCCAAGTACATCTCTGACACTCCCAGGTATACCTCTGGCTTTTGTAAATGCACCTCTGACAATCCCACGTACTCCCGTGACTTGCTCCAGAGTACAGCTCCCGACACTCCTAGTTACACCTCCTGACCTCCCAGGTACACTAACTGACACTTCAGGTACACCTCCTGACACTCCATGTACACCTCCGACACTCCCAGGTGTCACCTCTGACACTCCATGTGCTCCACACTGACACTCTCCTGGTACACCCCTGACACTCCCAAGTACACCGCTGACACTTCCAGGTACACCTCTGACAATCCCTGGTACACCTCTGACCTCCCAGGTGCACCTCAGACACTCCCTGGTACACCTCTCCCACACTCCCATGTGCCTCTTTTCACTCCTGGTTCTCCTACCACTCCCAGGTACCTCAGGCCTCCCAGGAACACCTCAAGGCACTCCCAGGTACACATCCTGACACTCCCTGCTACCTCCAGACACTTCAGGTACACCTCTCACACTCGCAGGTACACCTCTCACACTCCCAGGTACTCCTGTGACACTCCCTAATTGCTTCTCTGGCCTCCCAGGTACTATCAGCACTCCCAGGTACTCTCAGACACTCTGGTACACCTCAGACCCACTTCCAGGCACCTCTCTGACCTCCCAGGTACACCACTGACACTTCCAGGTACACCTCCTGACACTCCATGTGCACCTCCTTGCTCCCAGGTGCACCTCTGACACTCCCATGTGCTCACTGGCCTCCCTGGTGCACACCCCTGACCTCCCAAGGTGCACCTCGGACACTCCTGGGTACACCCCAGACACTCAGGGTGCACCTCCGGCCTAAACAGGTACCTCCTGACACTCTCTCGTACACCTCTGACACTTAAGGTACTCCTGGCCTCCCTAGTACACCCCTGGCCTCCCAGGTACACCTCAGCCTCTGAGTACACCCCAGACACTCCCAGGTACACCTCCGACACTAACTGGGTACACCTCTGACATTCTCTGGTACCTCTGACACTTCCAGGTACACCTCTGACACTCTATGTACCTCCCGACACTCCCAGGTGCACCTCCTGACACTCCCATGTACTCCACCTGACGCCTCCTGGTACACCTGGCCTCCCAGGCACACCTCCTGACACTCTGGGTACCCCAGACACTCCCAGGTACACCTCCCGACACTAACAGGTACACCTCCTGACACTCTCTGGTACCTCTGACACTTCAGGTACACCTCTGACACTCTGTCTTGCCTCCGACTCCCAGGTGCCTCCCAGCACTCCCATGTGCTCCACTGACACTCCTGGTACACCCCTGACACTCCCAGGTACACCTCTGACACTCACAGGCACACCCCAGACACTCGAGGTACACCTCCGACACAAACAAGTACCTCTGACACTCTCTCGTACACCTCTGGCCTCCCAGGTACACCTCTGTAATCCCAGGTACACCGCCCCAGCACTCTCCCAGGTACCTCTGACACTCCCAGGTACTCCAGTGACATTCCTGGTACCTCTGACACTCCCAGTGCCCGTCCGACACTCCCCATACACCTCCTGACACTCCCAGGTACTCCAGTGACATTCCCTGGTACCTCCTGACACTCCCAGGTGCACATCCGACACTCCCAGATGCACCTCCTGACCTCCCAGGTACACTTCTGACACTCCCCAGGTGCACCACCATTTTGGAGTGCTCCACTGAGCACTCCTTGGTACCCCCACTCCCAGGTGCACCTCTGACACCTCCAGGTACACCCTAGGCACTCCCAGGTACACTTCTGGCCTCCTAGAGTACCCACCTCTTCCACACTCGGTACTCTCTTTCACTCCCTGATACACCTTCTCTCCCACTCCCAGGTACACCGCCTGACCTCCCAGTTATACCGCTGACACTGCCAGGTACACCTCGAACACTGCCAGGTACACCTCCAGACACTGCCAGGTACACCTCCAGGAGCACTCCCAGGTACACCTCCCAGGCACTCCCAAGGTGCACCTCCTGACACTCCTAGTGCACCTCTGGCCTCCCAGAGCACACCAGCCAACCTCCCAGGTACACCTCTGACTCTCCCATTGCACCTCTGACACTCCCAGATACCTCCGACACTCCCAGGCCACACCTCCGACACTCCCAGGTACCTTCTTACACTCCCAGGTACACTGCCGACACTCCCAGGTACACCTCTGACACTCCCAGATTACACCTCCGACACTCCTCAGGTACACCTCTGACACTCAAGGTGCACCTCCTGACACTCCCAGGCCCACACCTCTGACACTCCCAAGTACACCTCTGGCCTCCCAGGTACCTCCCGGCTCTCCCAGGTACCTCCCGGGAACTCCCCAGGTACAATTCTTACCTCCCGAGTGTTACCTCCGACACTCCCAGGTACCTCCTGACATTCCCAAATTACCTCCGACCAACTCTCAGGTACCTCTGACACTCCCAGGTACACCTCTGACATTCCCAGAGTACACCTCCGACAACTCTCAGGCCACCTCTGACACTCCCTGTTACACCCCAGACACTCCCAGGTACACTTCTCTACTCCCAGGTACACCACCGACTTGCTCCCACGCTCACCTCCTGACACTCCCAGGTACACCTCTGACACCCCAGGTACACCTCCCAGCCTCCCAGGTACACCTTTGACATCCCAGGTACTCACTGACATTCTCTGGTACACCTCCTGACACTCCCAGGTACGCCTGATACTGCCAGGTACACCTCCGACACTCCCAGGTGCACTTCTCCTCCCAGGTACCTCCGGCCTCCAGGTACGCCTCTGACACTCCCAGGCACACCTCCTGGCCTCCCAGGTACACCTCTGACACTGCCAGGTACACCTCAGACACTGCCACATGCACCTCAGGCACTCCCAGGTACCTCAGACACTCAGGGGCACACCTCCCCAGCCTCCCAAGTGCACCTCCTGAGCACTCCTAGGCACCTCCTGGCTTGCTCCCAGGTACACCTCAGACACTCCAGGTACACCGATGACACTCCCATGCCCTCCGATGCTCCCAGGTACCTTTGAGACTCCCAGGTAAACCTCCGATACTCCTACATTGCACCTCTCACACTCCCAGGTACACCTCTGTCTCCTAGGTATTACTCTGACACTGCCAGGGTACCTCTGACCTCCCATGTGCACCTCCGGCCTCCCAGGTACACCTCTGGCCTCCCAGGTACTCCACTGACCTCCCTGGTACACCTGACACTGGTGCACCCCTGACCTCCCCAGGTACACCTCTGACACTCCCAGGTACCCACATCAGACACTCTGGGTAAACCCCAAACACTCCCAAATTTTGAACACTCCCCAGGTGAGCTTCTCCGCACTCCTCCCAGGTACACCGCTGACACTGCCAGGTACACCTCAGACACTGCCAGTTACACCTCAGACACTGCCAGGTACACCTCAGACACTCCCAGGTACACCTCAGACACTCCATGGTGCACCTCTGACACTCCCAAGTGCACATCTGACATTCCCAGGCACACCTCTGACACTCCCAGGTACACCTCAGACACTCCCAGGTACACCGCTGACACTCCCAGGTACACCTCTGGCTTGCTCCAAGTACACCTCTGACACTGCCAGGTACACCTCGGCCTCCCAGTACACCTCCGATACCATTTTGCCCACTTCTCACGCTCCCGGGTTCACATCCAACACTCCCAGGTACAACTCCGACCTCCCAGGTAAACCTCCGATGCTACAAGGTGCACCTCTGGCACTCCCAGTACACCTCCCCCGGCCTCCCTGGTGTCCTCTGACACTCCTTGGTACACCTCTGACACTCCCAGGTACACCTCAGAAACTCCCCCTTACACCTCTGACACTCCCAGGTACACCTCTTTCACTCCCTGGTTCTCCCCTGACACTCCCAGGTACACCTCAGACACTCCCAGGTACACCTCAGACACTCCCTGGTACACCTCTGACACTCCGAGGTACACCTCAGACACTCCTAGGTACACCTCTCACACTCCCAGGTACACCTCTCACACTCCCAGGCACACCTCTCACACTCCTAGGTACTCCACTGACACTCCCTGGTACACCCCTGACACTCCCAGGTACACCTCCGACACTCCCAGGTACACTTCTTACACTCCCAGGTACACCTTCGACACTCCCAGGTACACCTCCGACACTCTAAGGCACACCTCTGACACTCCCAAGTACACCTCTGACACTCCCAGGTACACCTCTGACAGTCCCAAGTACATCTCTGACACTCCCAGGTACATCTCTGACACTCCCAGGTATACCTGTGATACTGCCAAGTACACCTCTGACAATCCCAGGTACTCCTGTGACACTCCCAGGTACACCTCCGACACTCCTAGTTACACCTCTGACACTCCCAGGTACACCGCTGGCACTTCCACGTACACCTCTGACACTCCATGTACACCTCCGACACTCCCAGGTGCACCTCTGACACTCCCATGTACCCACTGACACTCCCTGGTTCACCCCCTGACACTCTAGTACACTGCCAGCTGACACTTCCAGGCACACCTCTGACACTCCCTGGTACACCTCTGACACTCCCAGGCACACCAGACACCCTGGCACACCTCACACACCCATGTACACCTTTCACTCCCTGACACCCCAGGTACACCTCAGACACTCCCAGGTAGACATCTGACACTCCCTGGTACACCTCAGACACTTCCAGGTACACCTCTCACACTCGCAGGTACACCTCTCACACTCCCAGGTACTCCTATGACACTTCCTGGTACTTCTCTGGCACTCCCAGGTACATCTCAGACACTCCCAGGTACACCTCAGACACTCCCAGGTACACCTCAGACACTTCCAGGCACACCTCTGACACTCCCAGTTACACCGCTGACATTTCCAGGTACACCTCTGACACTCTATGTACACCTCCGACACTCCCAGGTGCACCTCTGACACTCCCATGTACTCCACTGACACTCCCTGGTACACCCCTGACACTCCCAGTTACACCTCTGACACTCACAGGAACACCCCAGACACTCCCAGGTACACCTCCGACACTAACAGGTACACCTCTGACACTCTCTGGTACACCTCTGACACTCCCAGGTACACCTCCCAGCACTCCCACTTCAACCTCCCTAGGTACACCACTGAGGTTCTCCACTCAGCACTCCTTGGTACAACCTCCCAGGTACACCTCTGATACCTCCCAGGTACACCTAGACACTCCCAGTACACTTCTCACCTCCTAGGTACAACTCTGACCTCCCTAGGCTCTATTTCACTCCTGATACACCTCTACTCCCAGGTTCACTGCTGACACTCCCCGGTACACCGCTGAGCACTGCCAGGTACACCTCAGACACGCCAAGTATACCTCAGACACTGCCAGGTACACCTCAGACCTCCAAGGTACACCTCAGACACTCAAGGTGCACCTCTGACACTCCCAAGTGCACCTCTGACATTCCCAGGCACACCTCTGGCACTCCCAGGTACCTCAGACACTCCCAGGTACACCTTCAGCCTCCCAGGTACACACCTCTGACACTCCCAAGTACACCTCTGACACTGCCATGTACACCTCCAGAGACTCCCAGGTACACCTCCGATACTCCCAGGTACCTTCTCACGCTCCCAGTACATCCGACACTCCCAGGTACAACTCCGGCACTCCCAGGTAAACCTCCGATACTACAAAGGTACACCTCTCACTCGCAGGTACACCTCTCACACTCCCAGTACTCCTGTGACCTCCCTGGTACTTCTCAGCACTCCCAGGTACATATCAGACACTCCCAGGTACTCCTCAGACACTCCACAGGTACACCTCCAGACACTTCCAGGCACACCTCTCTGACCTCCCAGGTACCGCTGACACTTCCAGGTACACCTCTGACACTCCATGTACACCTCAACCTCCCAGGTGCACCTCTGACCTCCCATGTCACTCCATGACCTCCCTGGTACACCCCTGACACTCCCAGGTACACCTCCGGACACTCCAGGGTACCCAGACACTCGGTACACCTCCGAACCCACAAACAGGTACACCTCTGACCTCTCATTACACCTCTGACACTCCCAGGTACTCCACTGACCTCCCTGGTACACTGACACTCCCAGGAGTACCTCCCGACACTCACAGGCACACCCCAGACACTCCCAGGTACACCTCCGACACCTAACAGGTACACCTCTGACCTCTCTGGTACACCTCTGACACTTCC
Organism: Homarus americanus; assembly: GCF_018991925.1. Lineage (NCBI taxonomy): Eukaryota > Metazoa > Arthropoda > Malacostraca > Decapoda > Nephropidae > Homarus > Homarus americanus. The sequence goes on from NW_024726263.1 coordinate 19,218, forward strand.
AGGTACACCTCTGACACTCTGTAAACCTCCGACACTCCCAGGGTGCACCTCTGACACTCCCATGTATCCACTGACCTCCCTGGTACCCTGACACTCCCAGGTACACCTCCTGACACTCACAGGTACACCCCAGACACTCCAGGTACACCTCCGACACTAACAGGTTACACCTCTGACCTCTCTGGTACACCTCTGACACTTCCAGGTACACCTCTGACACTCTATGTACACCTCCGACACTCCCAGGTGCACCTCTGACACTCCATGTACTCTACTGACACTCAGGTGCACACCCAGACACTCCAGGGCACACCTCCGACACAAACAGATTACACTCTCTCGTACACCTCTGGCCTCCCAGGTACACCTCTGACAATCCCAGGTACACCCTGACACTCCCAGGTACACCTCTGACACCTCCCAGGTACTCAGTGACATTCCTGGTACACCTCTGCACTCCCAGGTGCATCAGCACTCCCAGATACACCTCTGACACTCCCAGGTAGCCTTCTGACACTCCCAGGTACACCACTGACCACCAGGTACTCCACTGACACTCCTTAGTACACCCTGACACTCCCCAGGTACACCTCTGACCTCAGGTACACCTGAACCTCCCAGGTACACTTCCTGACACTCCTAGGTACACCTCTTACCTCCTAGGTACTCCTCTTTCCTCCTGATACACCTTCTCCCACTCCCAGGTACACGCTGACCTCCCAGTTATACAGCTGACACTGCCAGGTACACCTCAGACACTGCCAGGTACACCTCAGACACTGCCAGGTACACCTCCAGACACTCCCAGGTACACCTCAGACACTCCAGGTGCACCTCTGACCCTCCTAGTGCACCTCTGGCCTCCCAGGCACACCAATGACCTCCCAGGTACACCTCCTGACTCTCCCAATTGCACCTCTGACACTCCCAGATACACCTCAGCACTCCCAGGTACACCTCCGACCTCCCAGGCACTTCTTACACTCCCAGGTACACCTCCGCTCCCAAGGTACACCTCTGACACTCCCAGGTACACCTCCGACACTCTCAGGTCACCTCTGACACTCCAGGTACACCTCTGACACTCCCAGGTACACCTCTGACACTCCCAAGTACACCTCTGACACTCCCAGGTACACCTCCTGACACTCCCAAGTACACCTCTGACACTCCCAGGTACATCTCACTCCCAGGTATCCTCTGACACTGCCAAGTACACCTCTGACAATCCCAGTTACTCCTGTGACACTCATTTACACCTCCGACACTCCTAGTTACACCTCTGACACTCCCAGGTACACCGCTGACACTTCCAGGTACACCCTGACACTCCATGTACACCTGACACTCCCAGGCACCTCTGACACTCCCATGCACTCCACTGACACTCCTGGTACACCCCTGACACCTTGCAAACCGCCGACACTCCAGGTACACTCTGACACTCCCTGGTACACCTCTGACACTTAGGTACACCTCAGACACTCCCTGGTACACCTCACACTCCCATGCACACCCTTTCACCCTGGTTCTCCCCTGACACCCGCACACCCCAGACACTCCGCACACCTCAGACACCCCAGGTACACATCTGACACTCCCTGGTACACCCCAGACGCTTCTAGGCACACCTCACACTCCTGCAGGTACACCCCACACTCCCAGGCACTGCTGCGACACCCCCTGGCACTTCTCTGACACCCCAGGTACATCTCAGGACACTCCCAGGTACACTTCCAGATACTCCCCAGCCCCCAGACACCCAGGCACACCTCTGACACCCCAGTCACACCGCTGACACCCAGGTACACCTCTACACCCATGCACACCCCGACACCCCAGGCACACCTGACACTCCCTGGGTACACCCCACACCCCACACCCTTCACCCCTGGTTCTCCCCTGACACCCCAGGCACACCCCAGACACCCCAGGTACACTCAGACACCCCAGGCACACATCTGACACCCTGGTACACCCCAGACGCCTAGGCACACCTCTCACACTTGCAGGCACACCTCCCACACTCCCAGGTACTGCTGTGACACCCCTGGTACTTCTCTGACACTCCCAGGTACATCTCTAGAGACTCCCAGGCACACTTCAGATACTCCCAGGTACACCTCAGACACTTCCAGGCACACCTCTGACACCCCAGTTACACTGCTGACACTTCCAGGCACACCCTTACACTCCATGCACACCTCCGACACCCCAGGCAACTCTGACACTCCCATGTACTCCATCGAGACCCCTGGTACACCCCTGACACCCCAGGCACACCTCTGACACTGCACACCCCAGACACCCCAGGCACACCTGACACTAACAGGTACACCTCTGACACCCCAGGTACACCTCTGACACTCCCAGGCACACCTCTGACACTCCCCAGGCACACTTCTGACACTCTAGGTACACCACTGACACACCCAGGTTCTCCACTGACACTCCTTGGTACACCCCTGACACTCCCAGGTACACCTCTGATACACTCCAGGCACACCCCTAGACACCCCCAGGTACACTTCACACCCTAGGTACAACCTGACACTCCTAGGCACTCCTATTTCACTCCCTGATACACCCTAACACTCCCAGGTTCACTGCTGACACTCGTACACCGCTGACACTGCCAGGCACATCCCAGACACTGCCTCAGACACTGCCAGGTACACCCCAGACACTCCAAGGCACACCAGACACTCCAAGGTGCACCTCTGACACCCCAAGTGCACCTCTGACATTCCCAGGCACACCTCTGACACCCCACACCCCTCAGACACTCCCAGGCACACCGCTGACACCCCAGGCACACCTCTGACACTCCCAGGCACACCTGACACTGCCATGTACACCTCCGAGACTCCCAGGCACACCTGATACTCCCAGGTACACTTCCCCACGCTCCCCAGGTACACATCCGACACTCCCAGGCACAACCTGACACCCCAGGTAAACCTCCGATACCACAAGGTACACCACACCGCAGGCACCTCACACCCCAGGTACCCCTGGACACCCCTGGCACTTCTCTGACACTCCCAGGCACACATCAGACACTCCAGGCACCTCCTCAGACACCACAGGCACACCCCTGGACACTTCCAGGCACACCTCTGACACTCCCCAGGCACACCGCTGACACTTCCAGGCACACCTCTGACACTCCATGCACACCTCCACACTCCAGGCACCTCTGACACCCCATGTACCCACTGACACCCCTGGTACACCCCTGACACTCCCCAGGCACACCCCGGACACCACAGGCACACCCCAGACACCTGAGGTACACCTCCGACACAAACAGGTACACCTCTGACACTCTCTCGTGCAACCTCTGACACTCCCAGTACCCACTGACACTCCTTGGTACACCCTGACACTCCCAGGCACACTCTGACACTCACAGGCACACCCCAGACACTCCCAGGCACACCTCCGACACTCAACAGGCACTCTGACACCTCTGGCACACCTCTGACACTTCCAGGCACACCTCTGACACTCTATGTACACCTCCGACACTCCCAGGTGCACCTCTGACATCCCATGCACACTGACACCCCTGGTACACCCCTGACACTCCCAGGCACACCTCTGACACCACAGGCACACCCCTGACACCCCAGGTACACCTCCGACACTAACAGGCACACCCTCTGACACTCTCTGGCACACCCTGACACTCCAGGCACACCTCTGACACTCTATGTACACCTCCGACACCCCAGGTGCACCTCTGACACTCCCATGTACTCTACTGACACTCACAGGCACACCCCAGACACCTGAGGCACACCTCCGGACACAAACAGGCACACCTCTGACACTCTCGCACACCTCTGACACCCCAGGCACACTCTGACAATCCCACACCGCTGACACTCCCAGGCACACCTCTGACACTCCCCAGGCACTAGTGACATTCCCTGGCACACCCTCTGACACCCCAGGTGCACATCCGACACTCCCCAGATACACCTCTGACACTCCAGGCACACCCTGACACTCCCCAGGCACACCACTGACACACCCAGGCACTCCACTGACACTCCTTGGCACACCCCCTGACACTCCCAGGCACACCTCTGACACACCTGCACACCCCAGACACCCCAGGCACACTTCTGACACTCCCTAGGCACACCCCACACCCCAGTACCTCTTCACTCCCCTGATACACCTTCACTCCTACAGGCACCGCTGACACTCCCAGTCATACCGCCGGACACTGCCAGGTACACCCCAGACACCTGCCAGGTACACCTCAGACACTGCCAGGCACACCTCAGACACTCCCAGGCACACCTCAGACACTCCAAGGTGCACCTCTGACACTCCCTAGTGCACCTCTGACACTCCCAGGCACACCAATGACACTCCCAGGTACACTCTGACTCTCCCAAGCACACCTCTGACACCCCAGATACACCTGACACTCCCCAGGTACACCTCCGACACCCCAGGCACACTCTACACTCCAGGCACACCTCCACACTCCCAGGCACACCCTCTGACACTCCCCAGGTACACCTCTGACACCCCAGGCACACCCCTGACACCCAAGGTACACCTCTGACACTCCCAGGCACACCTCTGACACTCCCAGGTACACCTCTGACACTCCCAGGCACACCTCTGACACTCCCAAGCACACCCCTGACACTCCCAGGCACATTCCTGACACTCCCAGGTATACCTCTGACACTGCCAAGCACACCTCTGACAATCCCAGTGTTACTCATGCAGGACTTACTTACACCTCCGACACTCCTAGTTACACCTCTGACACTCCCAGGCACACGCCTGACACTTCCAGGCACACCTCCCTGACACTCCATGTACACCTGACACCCCAGGTGCACCTCTGACACCCATGTACCCACTGACACTCCCTGGCACACTCTGACACTCCCAGGCAAACCGCTGACACTCCAGGCACACCCTGACACTCCTGGCACACCTCTGACACTCCTAGGCACACCCCAGACACCCTGGCACACCCTCACCCCATGTACACCCTTTCACCCCTGGTTCCTCCCTGACACCCAGGCACACCCAGACACCCCAGGCACACCAGACACCTGAGGCACACATCTGACACACCCTGGCACAC
>NW_024726264.1:0-15256 GCF_018991925.1 Homarus americanus
TTCCGACAGCCAAGAAGCACCTCAGCCTAACCACGTGCTGGACGGTACTTGTCGCTCCCCTTATGGTGGTCCTGTGTCTGTCTCTCTTGTTTTCTATCATTAATCTGTTTATCTGTCTGTGTATTGTTGACTAAGTACATGTGTGTGTGTGTGTGTGTGTGTGTGGTGGGTGGGTGGGTGGTGGTGAGTGTGTGTGTGTGTGTGTGTGTGTGTGTGTGTGTGTGTGTGTGTGTGTGTGTGTGTGTGTGTGTGTGTGTGTGTGTGTGTGTGTGTGTGTGTGTGTGTGTGTGTGTGTGGAGTGGTGGGTGGAGTGTTGTGTGTGGTGGTGGTGGTGGGTGTTGTGTGTGAGTGGTGAGTGTGTGTGTGTGTGTGTGTGTGTGTGTGTGTGTGTGTGTGTGTGTGGGTGGAGTGAGTGGGTGAGTGGGTGGTGGAGTGTTGTGTGTGGAGTGGTGAGTGTGGGTGTGTGTGTGTGTGAGTGGAGTGGTGTTGTGTGTGTGTGTGTGTTGTGTGTGTGTGTTTGTGTGTGTGTGTGATATACTCTCTCTCTCCTTCTATAACCTCCCAAAGACATCATTTCCAAAACCCAGTACACTCATCATGTAGGATCCCGGACGCAGTAACAAGTTCCGCCTCACAATAAAAGTTTTCTCGTTGCCCTTACACTGGGGACTGGCAGTAACCCCTCCTCCGCGGCTCCTCCCCCTGGCCCTCCTACCCGGTCCCTCCACCCCTCCTCCCCCGGCCCCATCCTACAATCCAGATTTCTCAGTCGTTTAACAGATACACAGAGAACTCTACGAGATGTAATAAAACTAAAACTACTCTTACGGAAGGGAGGTTTTTAGGGGTCCAGCATCTGACTGTTGAGCTATGAAGGCGATATGTACTGTTGTTTACATGTTTATTGTCTCCCGGCCCCCGCTTAGCTGAAGGGTCCTAGGAGTGTTGTGTGTCCATCTGTCTGTACGTTCATCTTGTTCCTCCCTGTGTATGTCCATCACTCCAATCCTCTGTATGTCTGCCCGTCCATGCACCCCTCAATGAGTCCATCTGTTGCTCTGTCTGGTCATATGTTCCTCTGCACGTTCGTGTGTCAGAGTTGTGAACGCGACGCCACGAGAACGAACTGAACTATGGTCTTCATCTCTGGCACAAAGCTGCCTGATCTGGGGCTCTCAGACGAGGCCAATAAGCAATATTTTTCCCTCCTGATGTAGAGGAATTGTGACTTCTATGTCGTCTTGGGTCACCAGTTGTGGCTGGGGGGGGGTAGATGGACGGGTTCTTATTGTGCGAGTTATATTAATCTAAGAAAATTATTATTTTTCCATGATAACTTCATATAAGTTACATTTGTATCTATGGTTAATGTAAAGTATTTCTTCAACATGACTTAGTGAATGATAAACAAACTGACAGTTGGCTTATTTTTTCTCCTTTATCTCTTGCGTAAACCCCACGAGGAAGATAATTTTCTTTGCCAGGGAAATGGAATTTTATGCAATTTATAGTCTCGGTAAGCCTAACTGTCTTGTATACAACAAATGAAAAATTTTTTTATTTTATTTAACTCTACACAACCGAACTTCCCGCTGTTTCTATATTCTACAAGACGGTCATAGTTTGTTTTACGTATCATCCTCTCTTTATCCTATCACTGTTTACGACTTCATTTTCTATCGAAAAAATACAAAGTTGTTTCAAACATAAGGGAATTACTGATGGCAGAGACACATACTGTAGTTGTCACACAACAACTGCCTGGAATATAACCACGTATGTGGTTCCCGGGACTCTTTATCAACCCTGCACCATGACCTATGAACACCCTCTCCTGGCGACCACCTGGCTAGGCAGGCCCTTGGTTCTTACAACCCGCACCCTGGTACATCCTCCACTACCCCAGGCGAAGACACATAACCCTTAATTTAGAACCATTACCTGTTGTTGTCTCTGGCCAAACACCATACCTGCAAAACACAAAAAAATATCACTATTAGCTGAAGGAAAAAATAATATTTATAGGGAATTAATTGTTACTTGTACATTTCAACGTTACTCTTAATAAGTTTACAAGAGCAGGTGAGATGCTGTGACAAACTGCAATTTATTTTCCTAATGCAATATTTTCTCCGCGACATCCACTGCATCTGATGGTGAGGAAGCACTTTCTTAACACACCATTATTGAACTTATAATGTACACATAAACTACATGTTAAGTGCTACCTAAAAAAAAATCTTGTATCACTGATTCTAATTATCTCGTAGAGTTGTGCTTATGTGAGTGCGTAAGTAGCAAGCAGTATAAGTAAATACAGTAAGTGTATTCGTACATAAATATGCCCGTAAATAAATAAATAAATAAATAAGTAATAAAAGTAATTAAGTTATTATCTAGCTAATATATTAGAAACTCAACATAATTCAGTAAATTGCGTGCGCACCGTGTTTGGAGGCCACATTTACCGTGCCTCGGGAAAATTGACTGGTAGGGAGCATATTGTCCGGTGGGAACATTTTAAGCGATATGTTCAATTTCCTTCCAAAGGTGATTAAAGTTATTTTTGTTGGAAAACTCAAGTTTTAATTCAACTCTTATGTTCCTGTCATAAGCCTTCCGCAAAAGTGCAGTGCAGTGGTTTTTACTGGGGAAAAATTGAGTGTGCACAATTTTAAAGAAAGAAAGAAAGAAATACAAAAGAAAGAAAAAGATTTAAGGAGAACAACAACAACAACAACATAAAGAGCAAGGAAGGAGGAACAAGAAATAGCGGAGGAGGAGACCACTAATCTCCCCGTCGGGCCACACCAGTTCCAAAGAAGAACCGGCGGAATAGCCTCATTATCCACTTCTTCAGTGGTTTTGTTGAGACACACATTCACCTACAAAGATCACAGTTAGAAAATTACGACTGTTTGAGTCCTCGATTTGACAGCATACTATGGACGGATTGATACACGGACAGACACACGGACGGACTAATACACGGAGAGACAAACGGACGGACTGATACATCGACAGACGAACAGACGATCTGATAGGAAACACAGACAGATACACGGACAGACTGATAAACTAATATAGACAGGAACGGACTGATCAACCAACAGACTGGAGGACAAGACTAATAAACCAACAGACACACACAAACATACAGTATAGTCGAACAGTCTACTACGGACCTAAAATAATCACTCCTATTGTTCTCTCTCCAGACGGCAGTAAACACAAATAAATTCAATTACTTTAAAACATTCCCATATATCAACACACAAATTCGAATGTACAGTTGCCGACATAAATCCCCGGACACGTGACAGTATCTAATGTGTGAGTACTTGAAGATCATTAGGTGATGGAGAATGGAAATTTGACGTATTTTCTCGAATTTGTCTCTGTATTAAGGAGTGTTATTTTCAATCTGTAGTTCCGATATACAATGTAATGAAAAGCAGATATTACCAACTGTTTGGGGAATTTTGTCCACAACTGTACATCATAAAATAGAACATAGGTTAGCACGATCACCCTTACAGCACTAATATGTTTTATATATATATATATATATATATATATATATATATATATATATATATATATATATATATATATATATATATATATATATATATATATATATATATATTGTTACGAGTTGGGGATTTAGAATATAGTTATACGTCTACCCAGATCCCAACAGGTAACAACAACAAAAACAAAACAAAGACAATCGGACTATAAAAGGGTAGACAAAGGATGCGAGTTTTCGTTGTATATAATAGAGTACCATAAATCCCTAAACAAAATATTCACCTTATAAATTACCCTTAACCAAACTTAACCTAAACATTAACAGTATATACATATTAATACAACATAAACAATTTTGAAGCAAGTGGACGTGGGGGAGGCAATACAAGATACAAGTACTTAAGTGAGGAGCTGAGATGGCTGACGAGTAAGGCTGAGTATTGTAGAAGACGGTAAGTAGTCACTGTGCCGTAGGTTTAGAGGATAGATGATCCTGTGGTCACTTCCCAGAGCCAAGTCCTCTCTCCTCGAATTGGAGCTGACAAAGAAGACTTTGAGGAGGTGACGCAACAACCAGGATATGGAGAAGGGAAACCCTGGAGTGTTAACTAAGACGAGTCATACTCGTGTCTCGTCCCTAGATGGCGTTGCTCGTGGTGCTGGGTAGGTAGATCAGGACAATAGATGGCGTGGTTCGTAGTGCTGGGTGGAGGGTTCGCAACACACCCCCTCAAAGACCTCCGTGGCGCGGGCATGAGGAGGTGATCTGGTGCGTCTGGAGAGTAGCTGCTGCATTTCCACTGGAGCTCGGGATGAGTCTGCAATCGGGTTATCGACCCACTTTATGTGCGGACTTGTAGATTATAGGGCTAGATGAGGCTTGTGGAGGATTCGCAGGTTGGAGGTCTTGTTGGTTTGGTTGGGATCCAGGGAACTGCTTTTAGCAATTCGACACTTTGGGTGTTTGAATTCTGGATCGTATGGCCTGGGTTTTTACAGTAAGAACAAGTAAACTTGGTTGCATCAGGGGGGGTAGGTGTGGAACCTTTCGACCTACCACTCACGTCCCCAAGGTTATCATCAGAGGAGGACCTAACATGTCGGGAAGTACCACGTTCCCTACGGCACAGTGACTCCACCAGCAAGGCGTACTCATCAGCCAGCTCAGCCGCACGTCCTAAATTAACCTCTCCACGCTCCTCCACATGCTTCAAGATGTGAAATGGTATCTTGTTCTTCCACTCCTCCAGGACTACCAAATTTAACAAATCCTGAAATGTGGAGGTCTCTGTAGCCTCTAACCACTTCTTAAAAAACCTAAGCTTTTCTTGAGCAAACTCAACAAAGGTGTGGGAAAATGGTTTGGTTAGTTTACGAAACTTCTGCCGGTATCCATCTGGCGTGATAGCATAAGAGGTGAGGATATTCTTTTTTACGTTATCATAGTCATCAGTCTGGTCTAAACAGTTATAAACTCTACGAGCCTTACCATATAATTTAGGAACTAACACTGACACCCACTGGTCCTTTGGCCACTCATTCTTCCCGGCTATTTTCTCAAAAGTCCTAAATGACCCGTCCATATCGGATTCATCAAACCCGGGAACAAGGGAAGAAGCAGTAGCAGGGTTAAAAGCAGCTAGTTTCTCTTAATGCCACTTCTTTTGATCTAAACTCCGATGTTAAGGTGACTTCTATCTCTCTTACCTGTAGTTCTTTCAGTCTAACCTCCTGCTCCAACTTGGCCCGTTCCATCATTTCCTCATGCTCCAACTTGGCCTGTTCCGACCTTCCCTCATGCTCCAACTTTTGCTCCAACTTGGCCTGTTCCAACTTGGCCTGTTCCAACTTTTCTTCATGCTGCAACTTGGCCTGTTCCGACCTTTCTTCAGGCTCCAACTTGGCCTGCTGCTCCAACTTGGCCTGCTCCAACTTGGCCTCCTTCTCCAACTTGGCCTGTTCCAACTCTAGTTCTTTCATTTTGATTTGGAACTCGAACCTTGCTCGTTCTAGTTCTAAGGCGTCTATTCGTTGTGTTTCTTCTTGAGGGCTAGCCAGACCTGAAGCAACTTCTGAGTGAGGAGGGGTGGTGGATAGTGGTTGAAGTTTCTTGGACATGGGCGTTAATCTGTCAACAGCGGATTCTTTTAAAACTTCATGTTGAACCAACACTTCTATCACATGATTTTTTAACATTTCCTTAGTCAGTTGCTGTGAAAATGGGATATTATAATAGTTGGCTATTTCTTTCCATTCTTTCTTCAGGATATTAACACGTAATTTAGCTACGGAAGGATTTTCAATAAAATCCTGGAGATCAAAACCTGAGGTGGCCATTGTTAAGAAAAATAGGATAAATTAACTAATGGTCAAAAGATAAGATAAGTGGATAACCCTAGAAAATATCACGGCAGTGGATAACCAGAAAGTCCCGAAAACTAACCAAGTTATACCTAGGGAAATTACACTTATGATTATTGTTCTTCTGAGAAGATCCTTAGATAAGGATAAGAGACTTGAAAGAGGTAGGGCGTATTACGGCATTAATATAAAGATCCGGATTAACAACCCTGATATACTTGAAAGAGGAAGGGCGTATTACGGCATTAATATAAAGATCCGGATTAACAACCCTGATATACTTGAAAGAGGAAGGGCGTATTACGGCATTTATATAAAGATCCGGATTAACAACCCTGATAAATGGTATGATTGACCCTGAATGAGATAATGAGAAGAACAATAATTGAGGCTTTATAATATTGGGGTCCTGGTAGAGCGGGGCGTCCCAAGATATCACTTCACCGTAAACTAGTGACTATGGAACAACCTACTCTGGAGTGAGGGTACGGCATTAAACAGATCCGGATTCTTCCCTACACTCGATAAGACTTACTACACGACTGCCACGTGTAATAACAAGTAAGCCTTATGACACTTGGAACCTAATATCCTACGTCTGTCACTCTTACTATACGGTAATACCAATATATGCACACACATATGAAGGGAACTTTAAACCACCGTAAAGCAATTGTGAACAGAAGTGACTGGGAGGAATAATTAACACTGAGTAACAAGGGAGGAAGGAATATGGTACTTAAGGTCGTATCCTGTCACGGTCGCCATTTGTTACGAGTTGGGGATTTAGAATATAGTTATACGTCTACCCAGATCCCAACAGGTAACAAAAAAACAAAAACAAAGACAATCGGACTATAAAAGGGTAGACAAAGGATGCGAGTTTTCGTTGTGTATAATAAAGTACCATAAATCCCTTAACAAAATATTCAGCTTATAAATTACCCTTAACCAAACTTAACCTAAACATTAACAGTATATACATATTAATACAACATAAACAATTTTGAAGCAAGTGGACGTGGGGGAGGCAATACAAGATACAAGTACTTAAGTGAGGAGCTGAGATGGCTGACGAGTAAGGCTGAGTATTGTAGAAGACGGTAGGTAGTCACTGTGCCGTAGGTTTAGAGGATAGATGATCCTGTGGTCACTTCCCAGAGCCAAGTCCTCTCTCCTCGAATTGGAGCTGACAAAGAAGACTTGGAGGAAGTGACGCAACAACCAGGATATGGAGAAGGGAAACCCCGGAGTGGTAACTAAGACGAGTCATACTCGTGTCTCGTCCCTAGATGGCGTTGCTCGTGGTGCTGGGTAGGTAGATCAGGACAATAGATGGCGTGGTTCGTAGTGCTGGGTGGAGGGGTTCGTAACAATATATATATATATATATATATATATATATATATATATATATATATATATATATATATATATATATATATATATATATATATATATATATATATATATAGACCCTTAAATTCAGCCTTTTTCGATTCACCAATCTTATTATATCGAGTTTCTTTTAACCTTACTCAAGCAGCGTGTAATTACTGTATTGTAACTGAGAGCCAAGAACGAATTTAATACTCATTGTTTTTTTAAGGGGATACAACATAAATTAACAGTGTTTGTACGTCATGATAGTCCCAGCTATTAATACCAACAGAGAAATTAATAAGTATTCAATTTTAGAACCATGTTAAGTTAAAGAATCCTGAATCTATTTGTAACCTTTATTATATACGGAATATGTACATATATATATATATATATATATATATATATATATATATATATATATATATATATATATATATATATATATATATATATATATATATATATATATATATATATACACACACACCTGGTGTTAGTGCCATAGTAAATTAATACACATTACCTATTCAATTATGTCAATGCGGTATATTATTGGTATTTAGTATAACATGGTGGACCCTATCACGTTAATATAGAGCCGGTATTAACAATAGATTAGTTTAATACCCCAGTTTCTGTACTAATTTTCCTCGGTACTCCCTGATTCCTCTCTCTTACAGTGGGAGACTCAGGTGCTCCTTACAATCAGGGGTAAAGGAAACACACTGATGTCAAGTCCGTAAGTTCTATTTCTGGGACAAACACAAAAAGGAGTTAAGACAGGGGTAAACAGCGTCCTGTCTTGGAATCTCTCTGGGTATCTCTATCTGCGCATGCGCGTACAGCGCTCATGTGCTCAAAACATGAACTAACACTCAGTGACAAAAGGGAGTATGATTATAACATATAATACAGAGACCTGAATCAATAATGGTAAATAGTACAGAGTTACATATTACAGCCATATTCGTCTCATATATCTACACCTCCCTCCCCCTCACGCTCGTAGTGCAATCTCGAGCGGACTCTTTTTCCAGGAGCCTTTGAGAGTGACGCGGGAAAACTGGGGGTCACTGAATGAGGACTTACTTTTCTCGTCCAAGCAAGGGTTCACAGAGATGTGGGGGAGGGGTTCACTACTAGAGGACGGTACTGAACGAAGAAAGCGGCGATTCCGCCACCATACCCGACCACTAGGGAGACGGACCTCGTAATCCCTGGTCTTGCCGCAGCCCATGACAACCCCGACTTTGTCCCAGCGGTGTGACGTCGGGTCTTGAATCCGAACTGTTTGCCCGATACTCAACCTGGGAAGGGGTCGGGCATGCTGATCGTACTGTGCCTTTACGTGGTCAGCACGGGCGGCTGCACGACGATCGCAGTCCTCGGTCTTGGCCTGCCACTCCCTCGAGAAGGACTCAGGGTGGGCAGGAACACATGACCATAGTGGGTGGCCATATAACATCTGTGCTGGGGAGCGACCTGTGAAGTTGGGGGTATTCCGCAATTCCAATAAACCCCGGTCAAACTTCTCAGAGTCAATGTTGCCTGAGGGTGCCGTCTTGAGGATAAGATGCTTGACGGACTTTACGGCAGCCTCGGCATGTCCATTGGACTGGGGATAATGTGGCGAGGAACCACATGATAAACTCCCCATCGCTCCATGCAGTCCCGGAAGTCGTTGCTGGTGAACTGGGGCCCGCCGTCAGTCCTCAGGCGGAGAGGGACACCAACTTCCCGGAAGTAGCGACAGAACATGCGTACTGTATGAGAGGCAGTAGTGTTGCCTCCGCAGGGAACGACAACAGACCACCCTGAGAGCCGGTCGGCGATGACGAGAAAGGACTTTCCCGCCACAACGAAGAAATCCGCAGAGACGGACTCAAAGGACCTCGTAGGGTTGTCGTTGTTCATGAGGGGTTCCTGCTGCTGACTAGGCTGCAGCACCTGGCATGGCTCGCAGACTTGAACGGAACTAGCGATGTCGGAGTCGATGCCTGGCCAAAAAACAGCTTGTCTCGCCCGGCGTTTCGTAGCTTCCACACCCCTGTGGCTGTCGTGCAGGTGGGCTAGGGTGCGGCGGCGGAGGGCGGCAGGAACCACAACTCTTGCTCCATACAAGACGAGGTCGCCATCAGCATAGAGGTCGTCCCGCATCTTCCAGTATGGGAGTAAAGAGCTGTGTAAGTCGTACCGGTTGGAGGGAAATCCCGAGGTTACGCAGTTAAGTAGACGGATGTACGAAGGGTCCGCTCTTGCCGCGGCTCGGAGTTCCTGAAGAGTCCTGTCAGCGTCCTGCGGTGGAGACTCTTCTGAGATGACGGCGTTCACGGTCACTACAGTCCTGAGGTGTGCAGTAGCATCAGCACATGCGATCTCGTCCTCTGGTGTGATGTGGCTGACTGGGGCTCGTGACAAAGCATCAGGGATGCAGAGCAGCTTGCCCGCACGCCACACAGCTGTGAAGAGGTAGGCGAGATCTTCTCCTTAAGGCGTTGGAGGCGGGGATTCTCGACCGCATCCAAGGAGTAGTGGTTCAGGATCGGGATGAGTGGCCGATGATCCGTCATGAGGTTGAAGTGTTGTAGGCCGATCAGATACAACCTACATTTGGACATGGCACAGACAGCGGCTAACAGCTCCAGTTCGATGGTGGCGTAGCGAGTCTCGGCGTCAGTGAGAAACCGAGAGCCACACTGAACCAGACGAAGGCGTCCATTGCCGTGGTCCTGTAGCAGAGCGTATCCAATCCCGTAGAGGCGAGAGGCATCAGTCTGGAGGACAACTGGCAGGGCCGGGTCGAAGGAAGCGAGAACAGGTGGGCTAAGGAGAGCTGTCTTGACGCGACGGAATGCCTCATCATGGTCAGCTGTCCAGGTGAATGTTCTGTTGGGGCTCATCAGGGGACGTAGGGGCTGTGCTGCAGCGGCGATGTCGGGGGTGAACTCAGCCAACTGGTTTACCAGGCCCATGAACGAGCGGAGGTCGGTCAGGTTGGCATGAGTTGGGAAGTCCCGGATCGCGCTGACCTTTCCAGGATCAGCCGAGATGCCCTTGCCTGAGAGGGTGTACCCACAGAAGTTCACACTAGGTGCGGCGACCACAAACTTATCCTTGTTGAGGGTGATCCCCTACTTGCGGCACCTGGTGAGCATCTGGTGAATACGCTCAAGATGCGTGGAGTAATCCTCGTCATATAGGAGCACGTCGTCGATGACCTTGACACAGTTCGCCACACCCTGAAGGGCCATGTCACCACGGAGGCAGAAAGCATCGCCAGTAGCCGCGAAACCCATAGGTCCTCTGCAGTGCTGAAATCGGCCGTACGGTGTGATGAACGTCGTGAGGTGCTGATCTTCTTCCGCAAGTTCCATCTGCCAGTACCCACATAAGGCATCTGCTGTAGTAAAGTACCTTGCCTTCGGGTCCACACTGCGTATAGCGGCGAAGGGTGTCGGTGAAGGGTGTCGGTGAAGGGTGGGTCGGGCGGGAAACTTGGCTATTCAGCTTGGTGAGGTCGACGGTGATACGAAATCCATTAATGTTCTTGGCGACTGCTACCATGGGGTGACACCAATCCGAGGGGTCGTCACCAGCAGGCTTAATGATCCCCTGGGCTACCATAGAGTCGAGTTCCTTCTTAACTTGGCTCTGGAAAGCGAAGGGTATCTGTCTCGGTGTGTGGATGGCGAAAGGTACTGCGTCATCCTTCAGGTGTATTCTCATGGGGAAGCCAGCCATTGGCTTGAGTGGAGCCGTCTTGAGGTCCTCCTTGGAAACCAGCACGTCCTTGAATTGCAGTAGGAAGAACTCCCTGGCTGCAGAAGGTGACGTATTGGGTGGGAGGGGCAGCTCCTTGCACCTGTTGACATGTTTTATTTCTAGAATTGGCTTAGGGAAGTCTGAAGATATTATGGCAGTGGCCATAAGACAGTAGTGGCATCTGAACACCTTTGTGGACCTGAATCCTGGCAGAACATGACTGCTTACCTAGGGTGAGGGTAGCCTGAAATGTACCCAGAGCAGGTGCCATTGTAGAACCGTCTGCGGTGAGCGTTGTAGAAGTTGACGGTGGTTGCAAGCTGCTCCTAGGGATCCCCAGAATGTCGAGGTGTCTTGTGCCGATGACTGTGACGTCCGCACCTGTGTCAGGAAGCATCTGGATACGGGAAGTAATGTCGCCGTATGACAGGTGAACACAGATGGGCTGAGGTGTCTTACTGACAGGGGAAGAAGAGGATCCCACGCGACGACAGCGCTTGTTCTTCGCCGCCTGAGACTTGCGAGTAGTATTATTCTTCTTCTGTGACTGACAGCATTGTCAGTGTCCAATGCGGCTACAGGAGCGGCACTGAACGTTGTTGGCAGGGCACTTCAGTGTCCTAGCCCAATGACCACGACGGCCACAGTTATTGCAGGTGCTGTCAGCGGCAGGGCATTCAGAACCATGCCGATGAGCACAATACTGGCAGGAATGACCTGGCGTCGAAGTCTGAAGTGATGCTGAAGATTGATGCGAAGCTGAAGTCGGATGTGAAGCTGAAGTCGGATGTGAAGCTGAAGTCAGATGTGAAGCTGAAGTCGGATGTGAAGCTGAAGTCGGATGTGAAGCTGAAGTCCGGTCACGTCCTTTGTTCTTCTTATATGCGGAGATGGCACACAGCTGGTTAGATGGAGCACGAATGGCAGAAGTCGCACTTCTGGTGGCTTCGTAAGAGCGGCAGGTGGTGACAACATCCTGTAGAGAAGAGGCAGTGTCGAGGGAGATAAGCTTCTGAATTAGCTCTTCGTCCCGCACGCCCATGAGGATAATCATCTTCAGCTGTGTTTCCTCACAAGTCGACGAGTTCCCAGGACAAACGTCAACCTCCTCAGCGATGCGTCTGAGTCGTACGTAAAAATCGGCAAACGACTCACCCTCCAGCTGCTTACAACTGAGAAGTTCTCTCCTACGCAGAGCTTCGTTGCGGAGACCCTTGATATGCGTCTGTAAAGCATCCAAGACGTCCTTCACAGTCTTGTCTGTGTCGTGGGGAATTTGCAGAGTGTGCTCCAGGATACGTTGCGTCTCTAGGGTGAGACACATCCTCATCTGGATCAGCTGTTTCTCCCTAGGCAACCTTGATAAATCGACCATCATCGAATAATCGTCCCACCTCCGACGCCATTCACGGAATACCTGGAACGAGGCATCAGCTTGGAGTGGCGGTGGACTCTGAGCGAGTGCTTTCTGTGGGGGGGGCAAAGAAGTTGAAGAGGACCCTGCAGGTGCACCTGTGGACGAAGAGGCAGGTGTAGTAGCTGCTTGAAGGTTAACAGGTGCCAACAACTCGATAATGGCACTGAATCTGGCATTTTCTTGTTGACGTCTGTGATCCTCTTCACGTCTTCGTTCATCGTCTTCCTGTCGCCTCCTGATGTCGTCTTGTCGACGGTTTTCTTCCAAAAACTGAATTAAATGAAGGAAGTCGACACCTGTGGCAGATTGCGGACGTATATAGTGGGAGCTAAGGGTGGGTGGGGGCCGCTTGATCCACTTTCCGATCCACTTGGAGTCCACTTACTGCACCGACATCCGTTTGAAGTTGGGCTTGTTGGGTATCTGAAGAAAACCCAATAAATTCCTGATCTTCCATATGGCCTGGTTTATTTCTCTCACAATTACTGTAATTAATACGTGAGCAGAAGAGCAATCGTCTTTAAATGGAAGATATCTGCGAGCGTCTGTGAGTGTGTGTGTGCGTTCGTTCGTGCGTGTACTCGGGGCAGGCTGGCTAGGGAGGGGGATGGCTGACTCACTCGCGCAGTGCCAGTCGAGACATGAACGTGGGTGGATGTCAAAACTTGAGCTCTCCCATAGGTCTTAAAAAGGAACCCCTCTTTTGTAAAAAGTGCAGGAACACGGGGAAACACTTTAAAGACACTAAAGGGCACACACAACACTGAAAAAGCACTACACAACACTGCACTGTAAATCCAGGAATATCTTGTTGAGGTACGCACCGAGATCCACTCGACAAGGGAAGTTGACAAGATGGCGGCTCCGAGAGAGATTCTGTGTCCACTCCAATTCTGAATAATGTGATGTCCCAGCTAAACACTGCGCCATGTGGGAGACTCAGGTGCTCCTTACAATCAGGGGTAAAGGAAACACACTGATGTCAAGTCCGTAAGTTCTATTTCTGGGACAAACACAAAAAGGAGTTAAGACAGGGGTAAACAGCGTCCTGTCTTGGAATCTCTCTGGGTATCTCTATCTGCGCATGCGCGTACAGCGCGCATGTGCTCAAAACATGAACTAACATTCAGTGACAAAAGGGAATATGATTATAACATATAATACAGAGACCTGAAACAATAATGGTAAATAGTACAGAGTTACATATTACAGCCATATTCGTCTCATATATCTACACTTACCAACACGTTCTTCGTTTTCTTCTATTTTCTTCTTCTTTTCTACTTATTTTCTTCTTAGTCTGTTCTTATTACAATTTATTCCTCTTCCTACACCACCACCTTCTTTCCCATTTCCTTCTTCACCTCCTCCTCCTTCTCCACTTCCGCCACCCTGGATCAGACACCACCACACTTGACACAACATCAGCACCACCACAATTAACACATCACCATACCTAACATACTACACACAATACTACCAACACCACACACAACACCACTACCACACCTAACACATCACACCTAACACACCACACCACCACCACACCTAACACCACAGCACCACCAAACCTAACACCACCACCACCACAACTAAGACAAACCTGCAGACCAACGCCTCAGCCATACCTGTGGTTTAACCGACACTTGAAGTCTGCTCGAGTTGACAACAGAAATATGGCGACAACAACATAACACTGACAGGAAGACTTTCTTAACCGAGCGACTAGACAAACAAGGTACCTACGTGGTAAACAAGATCCGAATATATACACTGAACATTAAAACAAACAAGGTAAACAGTATTAGTCAAAGCAAGAGAAACTAGTAAGAAATAAACAACATATGCAAACAATTTCGACAAAATATTATAACAGCACAAGAAACAAGTTAAACAAAGTACAAAATAAATTACTAGATAAAAATAGTAATAATAAAACAAGGTGTAAGGCAAACAAGACACACGTTAACAGGAAAATAAAACCACATATACAAGACAGGATGTAAACAAAAAGCGCATCAAACAGAACAGGAGATCAAATGTGAGCTATACAGGATATTAAGCAATAACTGAAAATGTAAATAAAGTAAACAAGACAAAAGACAAATTACGAGTTAAACAAGAAACTCGCCAAACAAAGGCTGGGACAAACAAAAAAACGACTGAAACAATACCTGAGATAAATAAGACACGAATTAAACAATGGCTGGGACAACCAAAACCCGAGTGAGGCCGTGGAGGCGGGCGGGGGAGGCAGGTGGTGGTGGTTCAGGTGTTATTAAGGTGCGACGTTAATTGTCCCGTGAAGGATGTACGATGAATTACGACTACAGTACCACATCCTCCCCCACGGTGGCCTCCACCGTCACCCTGCAGTCCACCATGCACCTGATGCTGCTGCACCTACAGGATCACCTCCCCCACAGTCCACCAATACCACCTGCTGCTGCCACTGTGCCTACAGGATCACCTCCCTCACCAGTCCACCATCACCACCTGCTGTTGCTCCACCTACAGGATCAACTCCCCAACAGTCCACCACCATCACCTGCTGTTGCACCTACAGGATCACCTCCCCCACAGTCCACCACCAGCACCTGCTGCTGCTGCTAGTGCTGCTCCTACAGGATCAACTCCCCCACAGTCCACCACCACCACCTGCTGCACCTACAGGATCAACTCCCGCCAGAGTCCACCACCACCACCACCTTCTACTGCTCCACTTACAGGATCACCTCCCCCATAGTCCACCAACACCACCTGCTGTTGCTGCTGCACCTACAGGATCAACTCCCC